>NC_047018.1:42896536-42915559 GCF_902652985.1 Pecten maximus
TATGAGGTTCTCATGTTAAGTAGATAGTTAGTAGGTAATATGTTTTATGTAGATAGTTAGTAGGTAATATGTTTTATGTAGATAGCTAGTAGGTAATATGTTTTAAGTAGATAGTTAGTAGGTAATATGTTTATGTAGATAGTTAGTAGGTAATATGTTTTATGTAGATAGTTAGTAGGTAATACATGTACATGTTAAGTAGATAGTTAGTAGGTAATATGTTTTATGTAGATAGTTAGTAGGTAATATGTTTTATGTAGATAGTTAGTAGGTAATATGTTTAAGTAGATAGTTAGTAGGTAATATGTTTTATGTAGATAGTTAGTAGGTAATCTGTTTTAAGTAGATAGCTAGTAGGTAATATGTTTTATGTAGATAGTTAGTAGGTAATCTGTTTTAAGTAGATAGCTAGTAGGTAACCTATTTTAAGTTTGGTTTGTTTTTGTTTAACGTCCTATTAACAGCCATGGTCATTTAAGGACGTGCCAGGTTTTGGAGGTGGAGGAAAGCCGGAGTACCCGGAGAAAAACCACCGGCCTACAGTCAGTACCTGGCAACTGCCCCACGTAGGTTTCGAACTCGCAACCCAGAGGTGGAGGGCTGGTGATAAAGTGTCGGACACCTTAACCACTCGGCCACCGCGGCCGCATTTTGTTTTAAGTAGATAGTGAGTAGGTAATATGTTTTAAGTAGATAATAATACGGACCTGTTTCGACCACCCCTGTAGATATCCCGAGGCCTGCGAAGGCACCCATCATGGAAACGTAGACCTTCAATACTGGAATCGTGATTGTACTTGCAGCGATCACTCCTAGACCAAGGATGATTTGGAAATGAGGGCTGAGTCTTCCGCTAATCATCCCCGCACCCAATGATCCGAGGATATGAGCTATATTGAATATGGTGAAATAGGAGGACGCTTGTGTGAAGGTCACCCCCGTATTCACCTGCAGTTCAAACAGGGCTGAGGCGGTGAGGTCATCAATCCAACCCTTGATGAAATATAATAATGTACAACTGCATTGGAATACGAGATACAATACTTAAGAAGGTATGTCAATCAGGTAAATCCACCACCCTTTGTATATTCCAATCTGTAGAATGACGTCAGTAGTCAAATATCAAGGGATGACGACATTATTGTATTATTTCTCAATAAGAATGAAGGCGGACAGGCTATGCCAACATGAAAACGAAATCTTAATTTTAACTCAAAATTCGACAGGAACACACAATATTTACATTTAGATGGAGGCTGTTAAAAAAGTACATTCACGACAAAAATTTGAAATGTTTCGAGTACTTTTATAATGAGAAATATAATCGCGATGGCACTTGGTGAATATTTGTATCACCATGTGTGAAAATGTTCTGATAACTGAAAAATACTTCTGAATAGTACAATACAATACAATGTACATGTATATGTATATGAATTCTGTACAAAAGAATCAAAATTGGGTCATTTTACCCAAAAAGATATTTGTTTTATCAAATCAATGTAAATTGTCGAGCTAAGTGAATACATTTTTTTTTTCATTTAGCTTGTTAAAATTTTGAGGGTAAATAGTTAGGAAGCTGCACGGTTGAACTATTGAACATTGTCTATTGAACTGCCTGAATCGGAAATCCAGTATGGCCGCCATTTCCATTTAAGGTATTTCTTAAACCAATGCAATGGTTTGATATGGTGTATGTGCTTGTTGTATGGACACACATCTCCACGGTTCTCTGCCCACTTGGACACTAATCATAACCCTGTGATGTT
Organism: Pecten maximus; assembly: GCF_902652985.1. NCBI lineage: Eukaryota > Metazoa > Mollusca > Bivalvia > Pectinida > Pectinidae > Pecten > Pecten maximus. The sequence continues at coordinate 42,898,306 of NC_047018.1, forward strand.
ATAATAAGTATCAAAGCTGTAGGGCAGAATTCACAGTCATCATTATCACTGACGTACTCACTTATAAACTAGCTGCCAATGACCTTTCCTTTGTGTTTTGTGCCACAGATATTTTCTGAAGATATGATTTTGGTTCATTTTGTTGAACGTCCTATTAACAGCCATGGTCATTTAAGGATGTGCCTGGTTTTCGAGGTAAAGGAAAGTCGGAACACCTGGAGAAAAGAAACCGACGTACGGTCAGTACCAGGCAACTGCCCCACTTAGGTTTTGAACTCACAACACATAGGTGGAGGGCTAGTGATAAAGTGTCGGGACACCTTAGCCACTCGGCCACCGTGGCCCTCCCTGAAGATATGACAATCATTATATAACTAATGAAAATCAAAAGTATGCTTCATGGCATTTTGTTTGACAAGAAGGGACTTCGCTCGTCTTGTGAGGTCATGCACATTTTACCCTCACCGTGTCATCAGGTTTTTGTCCACCTAAAAACGACTCTTCTTTTTCTCAACTATGGCTTAATCTTTTGTGTATTTCTCTGGCGGTTGTTGAGACAAGCTGTAGGATTTCAAAAGGTGTCTCAGTGTTGTGCCGTGTGTAATACTTACGACAGAAAAGAAAACCAAACAACAGCAAAGTGAATACACAGTCTTGTTCCAGAAGTCTCTTTGATCTATCTTGTCAGTGGCCTCATAACCATCCTTTACTTCAGGTGATGCAAGTTTTCCCATGCTCAAACCTGTCGGGTATATCGGAATAAAAAGAAAGTAAAAACGTAGAAAAGTGTAATCCAAATGTTTTAAGGTAGAAGATGATGTAAATAATTGTGTATGAACAATATGTTATTTTCAAATAAGAAACTTACCAATGTTAGTTGCTTAATGTCATCTCAAATGCAGGTAATTGATCGAATATACATATGTGTATATTTTAATGCTTTATTGAATAGCAATAACGTAGAAGTCATGATAAACATATGGTGACATTTGTTGTGTTAAATAAATGACAGGCGGACAAATTAATTTTTTTTATCAAATAATATCAACTCTGACTTTCCATTGTAAATTACAATGTTTCACATTTCATTATTTAAAATTTTGTATTTTTGTATTCGTTGAAGTCGTCTATGTTATCACCATATAACAAACAATTACGTTCGTCCATGGTATAACCATATAACAAACAGTTACGTTCGACTATGGTATCACCATATAACAAACAGTTACGTTCGTCCATAGTATAACCATATAACAAACAATTATGTTCGTCCATGGTATAACCATATAACAAACAATTACGTTCTTCCATGTTTCCACCATATAACAAACAATTACGTTCGTCCATGGTAAAACCATATAACAAACAATTACGATCGTTCTTGATATAACCATATAACAAACAATTACGTTCGTCCATGGTATCACCATATAACAAACAATTATGTTCGTCCATGGTATAACCATATAACTAACAATTATGTTCGTCCAGGTTTTCACCATATAACAAACAATTACGTTCGTCCATGGTATAACCATATAACAAACAATTACGTTCGTCCTTGATATAACCATATAACAAACAATTACGTTCGTCCATGGTATCACCATATAACAAACAATTATGTTCGTCCATGGTATAACCATATAACAAACAATTACGTTCGTCCATGTTTTCACCGTATAACAAACAATTACGTTGGTCCATGGTATAATCATATAACAAACAATTACGTTAGTCCATGTTTTCACCATATAACAAATAATTACGTTCGTCCATGGTGTCACCATATAACAAACAATTACATTCGTCCATGGTATAACCATATAACAAACAATTACGTTCGTCCATGTTTTCACTATATGACAAACAATTATGTTCGTCCTTGATATACCATATAACAAACAATTACGTTCGTCCATGGTATCACCATATAACAAACAATTATGTTCGTCCATGGTATAACCATATAACAAACAATTACGTTCGTCCATGTTTTCACCATATAACAAACAATTACGTTCGTCCATGGTATAACCATATAACAAACAATTACGTTCGTCCATGTTTTCACCAATTAACAAATAATTACGTTCGTCCATGGTGTCACCATATAACAAACAATTACGATCGTTCTTGATATAACCATATAACAAACAATTACGTTCGTCCATGGTATCACCATATAACAAACAATTATGTTCGTCCATGGTATAACCATATAACTAACAATTATGTTCGTCCAGGTTTTCACCATATAACAAACAATTACGTTCGTCCATGGTATAACCATATAACAAACAATTACGTTCGTCCTTGATATAACCATATAACAAACAATTACGTTCGTCCATGGTATCACCATATAACAAACAATTATGTTCGTCCATGGTATAACCATATAACAAACAATTACGTTCGTCCATGTTTTCACCATATAACAAACAATTACGTTGGTCCATGGTATAATCATATAACAAACAATTACGTTAGTCCATGTTTTCACCATATAACAAATAATTACGTTCGTCCATGGTGTCACCATATAACAAACAATTACATTCGTCCATGGTATAACCATATAACAAACAATTACGTTCGTCCATGTTTTCACTATATAACAAACAATTATGTTCGTCCTTGATATACCATATAACAAACAATTACGTTCGTCCATGGTATCACCATATAACAAACAATTATGTTCGTCCATGGTATAACCATATAACAAACAATTACGTTCGTCCATGTTTTCACCATATAACAAACAATTACGTTCGTCCATGGTATAACCATATAACAAACAATTACGTTCGTCCATGTTTTCACCAATTAACAAATAATTACGTTCGTCCATGGTGTCACCATATAACAAACAATTACATTCGTCCATGGTATAACCATATAACAAACAGTTACGTTCGTCCATGTTTTCACCATATAACAAACAAATACATTCGTCCATGGTATAACCATATAACAAACAATTACGTTCGTCCATGTTTTCACCATATAACAAACAATTATGTTCGTCCATGGTATAAGCATATAACAAACAGTTACGTTCGTCCATGGTATAACCATATAACAAATAATTACGTTCGTCCGTGTTTTCACCATATAACAAACAATTATGTTTGTCCATGGTATAACCATATAACAAACAATTACGTTCGTCCATGGTATAACCATATAACAAACAATTACGTTCGTCAATGTTTTCACCATGTAACAAACAATTACGTTCGTCTATGGTATAACCATATAACAAACAATTACGTTCATCCATTTTCTTCCCTTCAATAATAGTAATTCATTAGTCATTATTCATTCCTCGATCTGTGTTTTAGTACAGTTGCACTAAAGGAGATACTCAGTCAGTTGCTCCGTAAGATACATCTAACTAAAATGGTGTAAACTCGTTGATATCAACCACTAAACTTCTGTAACACGTTTTTAGAACACCCCCTTTCCTTGTTGTTGATATGCAGCTGATTGGCTGGAATCCCGATAAGAAAATGTGACTGAGCGTGTAATGTTGTTGATTGTTTTCCATTCTGTGATGAACGACCTAGTAAAACAATATGTCAGTTAAGTTCTTTTAATTTTATCTTTTTTTAAACTTATTTGCGTTTACGAAATTGTCAAACGTGTTGTCTCTAGTGATGAATGTGTAAAAAATGCTATGTTTGTATTTGACAAGGTGGAAACAGATAATCAGCGTAGGATAAAGGAACAAAGACAAATGATGAAAAAGGAATGTGAGATGATAACGGAACATTAACAGAAAATGAAAAAAACCATGAGGAAATGATGATGTCATCTATTGAAGTGAGTGAAATAAACATCATATTTTGTTTCCTTTGTCCTCAATTACATTGTTTCTTTATCTCAAAATTTCTTCGATAAATGTTAAATTAACATCGCATAATATCTGTAACATTTGCATTGAGAAAATGAAGAATTTGCATAAATGTGGACATTCCTAAACATAACAGTTGCTTGTGTTTTGTTAAACAGTTTTGATTCATAGGTCTTCATTGCCCGAATTTCTCATTGTAATACGTTTCACGTGGATATTGCTCATAACGAAAACATGATCATATACATTTGAGAAAACAAAAAACGTGGACTTGACTGAACAACAAAACAAAATTGGCAAAGTCTTGTTAAGTCTTTTGATCAACAATATTGTATTTTGCCTTGCGTTTGATGGAAAATATTTTGTTAAATAATGATTCTTAGCTGACAAATACGTTAAACGCTGACAAAGATATGTATGTGGTTGTTCACCGAATTAATTGATTTCTGCACTTTCATATTTTTAGATGACAAATTCCTTAAAAGCAGATGCGTTGCTTGTATCCCTGTAAATGAAGGTCGTCATGATTCTGTTTCCGGTTGGTTAGTTCATTGAGTTTGATATCTGAAGTCTTATGTGGATAGCACCATGATTGCATGATAATGTTGTGCTTGGAACAACTTCAGCAATAGATGGAATTTGACACAATAGTTAACTCGAACTGTAATCTCTCATTCCTGAAGAAATCGCCACGATTGAGTCACATAATGATGTAAACATTGGTAACAAATATGTATGTCATACTAATATGTGCAAATGGATATAAATCTACAATAAAAATAGTGTTTATACAGGAAGACGACTTAAATGGAATATTGACACAGAGTTCGACCTCAGACTGTAATTCATTATAACAAAGCAAACAAGGCACAAATTGATGTGGCAAGCGGTATTAAAACAGCGAGGAACATGTATAATCAAATGGATTTGCATTGTGCAAAGGGTCATAACAAAAAACGGAATTATTTTCATGGGGTTCAAATTCCATCTCTAATCCAATATGATAAAACCATATACCAAGGAATAAATTGATGTTGCAAGAAATGGCGATACAAAATCCGGAAAACGTAATTAGGAGAATTTCCTATAACGTACAATATACAATATGTAGGAAGAATATGTACTTTTATAATAAACCTGTAAATATATACAGGTACGTATTTAATATTATGATATGAAACAGGAGTATTATATATACATATGAATACAGAGAAGATACAAAGTAAGTTGTGAACAGACGCTAATTTCTACAATGCATAACTACAAACATGGATTGGTGACAGCACGTGCGCATATACCTTGCTCTCGTATAAGTATTAACACAGTATACAAGCAATGCGTGGCATGTGTTTATACACTAGACTATACGATTTGCTACTTTCAAACTTAGTGACTAAATAGTATACGTTTCCGATCAACAAAATCCTGTTTGCGCGCTGGACACAATAGAATACCCTAAATATCATTACGCATACAAAATCAACAAGTTTTGTCACATGACGTTTACTACAATAAAATAATACAATACAGTAGGCGACCAGTATACTTCAGACACAATTTACAGCTAGCTTAATGAACATATATATTTATTACATGCCCTCATTTACTGTCATCAAACGAACAGAAATAAAAGACACAGTTATATTTAATATTGTTTGTTTTATTTTGAGATTGCAAATATTGCTATGTTTGTACATTAATCTTTTATTTTTGATAATTGCTTTGATGTCTTATTTTTGTTTGTACTTTTATGCATTTTATGTGATTTTTCAGACCATTAGATTGATAAGTGCATTTTCCAAGTTTTCCCAGTTAAATATTGCAATATTATTAATTGATTAACAAATGATATTCCATTGATTTGGAAACTGGATGTACTGCTTAAAACAGTTATTTAAATTATAAAGTTTGCGATTTAGATCTAACATGTAATTACATGTATTTGTAATTTAATCAATTTCTATAAAAGATAGTTCGAGGTGAAAATATATGAATGTACTTGTAATTTAAACAAGTTCTATAAGACATATCTCATCTTTACGGTAGAAACTGTTCTATCAAATGCGATTGACATGATCGGAGAAAATTAATATTTATAACAATAGCCTGACACTAATTAATTGATTGTTTTATGAATTAGCTTTAGCAAGGTAGACAGCTGTTCAGTTTTACATTTATTACAATTGATTGTAGAAATTTTATTATGTTACGCAGATACATTTGTTACAGGTGTGGGTATAGAAAATTATAATGCCACTTTGCTGTTCATGATATACTTTATTTTCCGTTAATGAAACTCCCACATATCATGCGGAGGTTTCCGGAACACAGTTTTTATTACAAGCAGATTCATAAGTGATCACACGCTGTAATCAATGAATAATCTGGTCTAATATATATACAAATAAAAAGGACATATACAAAATATATTGTATTATGATATTTACCAATTTCTATTAAACATACATGAAGCAGATAACTTCTGACAAAGCACAAGACATGCTATCTACACATATTCAAAATACTTATTAAAACACAATATTACATGTTGTTTTATAATACAACATTAAAATATACCTAGGTAACAAAATAATATCAAATGAAAGTAAAAATTCACCAGAACTTCAATAGTATTTAAGCTCTGACTTCTAATAGATGTGATCGGCTAGAGCACCAGAAGTGAAGTGATTTGAAATACTAAGAGGATTAAAAACATGCAATACAGATAAAAACTGTCCAATGAGATTGTCCATGTTAGGTCACATGTCATACATCACATGTCATACATACTCACATTCCTTTCATACCTATAACACATACGTCATTAAGGTTTCTCATACCGAACAAATACCAACAATACATTAAAGATGCGCACACCATGAAATACAACATATAACATATAATGATTTTATACAAAATATAACCCTGTCACACATTCATTATGATTTAAGGTGTATCAATGGAGACCGCTGTTATCACAAATACTGACGGTTCATCATCATTTTCACGTATATCGTGTACGATTTCATGCATCAGAATTATCTGTGAACGGTTCAAGTATGATTGCAAAGTTTTTTACGAGCTAAACTCAATTTAAAACAGTTTGGACCGATAGTAATTAAAGATCCAGTTGTCTAAATATTCAAAACAGTATTTGAATCGTTGACTGTCTAACTCTTTCGTGCTTTCTTGGTCCCTAGGACGACAGACGGAAACAATATTTTAAATTTAATATGAAATCAAGTACATGCATAACTACATGTAGTATCACAGGTCAGTGATAAAACGTAAATAAGAGCGTAAATTTCCATACAGTCCTTACGTTGTCATGTATAGTACATGCGATGCGTAACTTAGACAAATTCATGAAATATGTGTCTAATCAAGGATGCAACTCGTCAAGCTCCAAATATATTTATAAGACAAAGACCATTTTACAGGATATAGTGGACGCATGCATTACTACCTTTACATCCACATCATTATAGATATATAATAACCATAGTATTATACTATATATAAGATACTGTATAATCGTCCTTCAAATCTAGATCTTTCCAAAAATTATCATCCCCCCCCCCCCCCCCCCCCCTCAAAATTATGTACTATGGCGGCAATGATATCCAGACGGAGAACGCAAACATTAAATAAATTTACTTAAACTAATGTAGTTATGCGTCGTATATGAAACGAATAGGGCAACCAGACTCACTGTTAACACATGTATAACTGTTATACTAATCCCAAACCCTCATTTACACCGACTGACATGGTCTCACTGAACAGGTGATAACTCAAGTGTTGGACCGTTGTCTCCCGGTATGTACATTGCGTTTTTCGTAACTGATCAGCATTATCTACAATTTATTGTAAACTAATGTTTTTGTTTGTTTGTTTTTTTATCCGCTTGGCTCTTACATATTCTTTCAACATGATGTAAGTATTTCTTCTGGGTTTTTTTAACGACTGAAAACACGCATATTCCTACATGTATGTTATATAGAAGGGAGAATGCAAATTGTCGATATTCCAGACGATAATTTAAGTTTAAGGAAGAGTTTAAAAATCAACACGACAATGTTTACACTGAATTCAAAACATATGTATACGACATAGATAAGGTTATGATAACGTGCTTTCAGTTGAAACATTATCACTCAATACAGTAGGCCAACATTGGTAAAGCTAACTATGACGAACTTTTACCAATCTTTTAGGTTTACATAGGTTTTTGATTTAATGTAAACACCATCGTCGCTTACTTAATTTTTCCTTTAACCTTTGATTATAAACGATATGTTTCAATTCATTTTATGAAATTCATGTTTACATGTTAGTTATAAGGAAAGAAAACATCAAAATAAATGAAAAAGTTTCAATAGTTAGTAACACGTTTTGCATTGAAACAATTCTTTTGTAAGATAAGATTAAGGAAAAGTAAACGACATTATACATCGCTAAACGATCGACAAAAGTTCGCCATAGCTAGCCTTACCAATGTTGACCTACTTTATTGACTTTAATGGTTTCAGCTGGCACCCCGTTATTTTAACCTTTTATGTAGGATTATGATCAGGAAGGGCAATACGATAACTGTAGACAGATCTATTTATCTAATTATCGTCTTCTATTTGATTGGTGGTATTTATGATATTCAGTACGTCAGAAATTCCACTGGATTATCCTAACATTATACTTAAAATGATATCTGCATATCAGAAAATGTCTTATCATTTTATTTTACTACGGTAATAAAAAAGATATGCCACGTATTTTTCTGATGCTGTTCAAGTTTTTAGTAACCCTACAAATTACCATGTGCTATATCAAATCCTCGGGAAATATCGAATCTCCTTCACTATTTTGCTGCTGTATATATTTCTGTCATGGGAACACTGATTACCTTTTTCTTTGCAGAACAGCAGACCAATATTGCATAATTTTGTGTTATGTTACTGATTTATTTATGACATATTTTTTACGTAATTTCAACAAAATTAGAATTAATGTTATGAAACCAATAATATACACTACATACCCGCATGTCGGATTGTGATTTTGCAACATGAATGTCTTATAACGTTTCGATTAATAAAAGAAAGATCGATATAAATTCGCAATAGCTAGATTAATCAATGTTGACCTACTTTATTGAGTAATAAGGTTTCACCAGTAATAGCCCTGCCATATCTATCTGATGTTGATCAAGTTACCATCTGACCCGAAAAATACCAAGCGTTATAGGGAACAACCAACAAATATATAGACTTTTGAAACATCCACTGTGTGTAGAATGTTGAGCCAGGGATAAAATGCTGTCGTTTTGAAATCAATTTCGATTATACGCAAATCTTCACAGTAAACGTGGGAAAGTTCGCGGTATAATGGCATGTCATGGTTTATTATGTTTAAAAGTTCTTACTTAGAATCACATGCATGATTTAGCAGAACTCGTGAAAATATCAACATAGTAGCCTCCCGAGTGAAATATATTCGGTATTACTGAAGATACTGTTATAGATATACTGTTTATTACATTTTTATTTCAAAATATACCAAGTCAGCTTTTCATTTTCCAATTGTCGTTTTTAAGTAGTGTTTTGATCGGTCAGATCAGAAAAAATATACTGGTGTAAAATATCACTTATATAGAATGAATACTTTTCTTCGATATTTATCAAGTAAAAATGTAATAAAACTCTTTTTTCTTACATTTCTAACTTATGGCAATATGTTTAATTTGTATTATGAAATTTGCCATTGCCGGCAAAGAAGAACAAGCACGGAATTGTTCATAGTCATCTCTTTTTGAATACAGATCGATTAATGAATTCGATTTATTGGCACATGTTCCAAAGATTAATTAACGGCTGCAAACCTCCGTAGAAAAGGGATACAAGCACATCCAATTATTTTCGTTGGTACATTCCTTGATAAATTACAGAAAACATACAAGTAAGTGGTATCAATGATTTTTGTCTACGAAACATGCTGCTCATTGTGCGCAAGTTATTTTGACTTGCATTAGATTATGACTCAGTCTGCCAAAATATATAGAAAATATCTAACAACGTCTTTATTAATACCAAATATATTTCACGAGTGTGGCTAATATTTTAATATTTCCACGAGTGCGTAGCACGAGTGAAAAATATCGAAATATTAGCCACAGGAATTTATTACATTTTTTAACAAAATATACCGAGGCATCTCAGTCTCTCCTAGAATTCATTGCAGCTCCCTGTCAACGGCTCACAAATGTACGCCACATCGTGACGTTATATATGATATCTTGCATTATGACGTCATATAACACGACGGAGAGCTATATGTAAATCATGGTTGTTTGTAAGCAGTATTCTGATTGGTCAAAAAAAGAAAATGTAATTATTAATTATGACAGTACATACTGTGTTTATGACATTTAGGAATATAATAGTGCATGTTTAAATTAAAGTTTGGAGTGCTACATTTTTGTTATTTATCTTGACAGGATATTCTTATGATGTACATTTCCGGGAGAATTACACATTGTGGAAATATTGTAGTTTATGCTTTACATTAAAATGATCGTCAATTTGATTTGCACTATCTCATGCTATTACACTATCAACACTTTGATTACATATTACTTCTGAATGATTTGACTTGACCTGATGGAACTCGGGAGGGTTGGGGGAACACACCTGGCTTGAACAAAGGACAATAGATAAACCAGGTGTAAATAACCACAATCAGCAGCTGAGTCATAGTTTCTTAACCTAATAAAATGGTACACATTCTAGAGAAGGCTAGAGCCAAATTCCTTAACAGAATCAAATGTAGATATGTTTACCACTAGTACTACTACACTTTTTAGGAAGAGCTAGAGCCAAATTAATTAATCATCAACCTTGACCTCAAAGAATGAAGTCACTAGAGCAATAGGAACTAAAAGATTTCAAAAATTAGTAAAGGACCTTGACATTGACCCAATAACCCTGGAACTGGAACCCTTCCGTACACATCTCCTTTAAACTGTACAGTTGATGAAAGCACCTGATAGCCCCAAGACCCTATCTCTAACCAGAAAACACATGGTCAAATGACCTTGACATATGGCCCGGGTGATGGAACTCCTAAAAGGGGAGTGGAACTCTCACGTACGCTCCTCCTATTAAACGTATGGTTTATTACAAAGACAGTGTCTGTACGTTATAACTACGGTATGAGAAACAAGGCATCGTAAGCGACATAAGTCCGCTCTAGTAAACCATCTGAGGTATCCTTGAATTAATAAGCCCTGATACCTGGCCATTATATGAAAAAGGGGCCGCGGTGGCCGAGTGGTTAAGGTGTACCGACACTTTATCACTAGCCCTCCACCACTGGGTTGCGAGTTCGAAACCTACGTTGGGCAGTTGCCAGGTACTGACCGTAGGCCGGTGGTTTTTCTCCGGGTACTCCGGCTTTCCTCCACCTCCAAAACCTGCCACGTCCTTGAATGACCCTGGCTGTTAATAGGACGTTAATAAAAAACAAACCAATATTATATGAAATATGATCAGAATCCGAATTAAATCACTAGAGATGTGGCACAGATATTCTATTAGTAGTTATAGCGATTCTGTTCTTATCCATAACAGCCTGAAACACGAAACATACCCATACTAGACCAATGGATGAAGTTAGATAGAAATTGGTTAAAAATTAAATCGCTAGAGTAGCGAAAATATTTCCCCTAATAGCAACGACGACCTTGTCCTTGACTTTTCCAGGCCGAAACACGAACTCGTCAAAAGTATTCTCACACTTGACCTATCTATGAAGCTTGCTTAAAGAGCGCTGACAAAAGGTGAACATACCAACGGAACGCTTCATACATGATACCCTGATACCTTGATACTCATAACAAAGGACCAACTGACGTGTTCACACAGCAGACTACCAAACATGCAGGCACTATAACATACGTATATATACACGTAGGTATGATATATTTTTAACAAAAGACGAGCTCACAAGTTCGCATATCTATGTACATGTATGATTTCAAACATTAAAATGCATAGTATTAGCGTCGAACCGACAACATGGCATCGGCAAGTTTTGGAAACGACATTATACTTTAAATATAAAATGAACTAACATTTTAAAAAATAAATCTATAAAATCAAACTATTTCAAACCAGACATATTTTGGTAAGGTAAGTTTAATAATTGATCCTACCACGTATCATTAAATAAGAAATGATAATAAAGATAGGCGAGGGTTCTGATTATGGCACATATTGATATCAAACTATCAAAATGTGCTCGAATCACAAACAAATATGGCCGAATCTACTGTTGTATATGGTCCTTCAGATGAAGACAGGTTCACGTGCTGATCAGGTAGGCTTACCTACATAAACCAACATTTATCAGAGAAAGAGTAAAGGACAGAAATACACATGTATATCTCTACATTAAAATATCACTAAAAACGAGGGGTTTGTACGTTCATTGTATAGCTACAACAAAACTTCAACTGTAATCACGCTGTATATAACTTAAATACTTCTTTCAACTTTAAAATTCTGCTTGCTTTTGGTCACCTATCTATTACAACCAATAAATTATGCATGCACACCGAACATTTAAATTACTCAATAAACAGTCGTATGTATATCTTCCTGTTTGTGTGAATGCAGACAATACGCTGAAAACAACATTGTATTATAATCAGTCCTATTGTTCTCAATCTAAAAACGGATCTTTGCACACATAATCTACCCTTGTAAAGCCAGGTTCGTCCCTGGATAAGATGACGTCAGAGCAGTATATATCCTATGTTCAGTTTGGCTCGTATTCCGCCGCCATTTTATAATTGTTTGACGCACGATGTCAATTGTAATACATGTATATTAGTGGTAGGTTTAATTAATGAGCATGTCTTCGACAACGAAATACTAATGGAATACTGGGATTGAAGTGTAATTGTAGACAAAACTCAAAACAGCACAGGATTAAATGTAGACATTCACAGTGATATGTACCTTACTATACCCAGGCTAACGAGTCATTGATACCACCATTCAGGTAAGTTTATCAATTTTTATAGTCTAAGGATGCATTTAGAAAGTTTCTTTATACATCGAATAGTCTTTTAAGGTACTACATGTAGCAAACATTTCCCATTGACAGAATTACTTAATCATCATCGAACAGAACGTGTGTTTTAGCTCTAATAATATCATTCATTGCATTTTTGTCAGCGGAATATAGAAATTTATCAAACTGTGGCGATGAGCAGTGAAAATATAAGTTTTGAACTAAAAATACAAGTTTTTCATTTTTGTCCAATCAGAACGAACCTTTGTATTCACCTCACTGCAACTTACCGATTTTTCTAATAAAAGCGAATAGATAAATAGGTTATTTTGCTATGTTTCTGAAATATTCATACTAGTTTTTGACAAAATACTCACCTGACGTTAGCTTTTCATGCACAGATTCTCCGATAACGATGATTGACCGTGAGGTCAAGATTGGGTTATTTACTATACTGTCCGATTAGCGTTTCCGGGAGCAGAAATATGCATTCGAACATGATGAGAATTCTGACAAATCACAACATTTGGTAACATGATTTGGAAGCTCGAGTCACCAGGGATTACTAGTGATAGTCAACAACAAAAGAACTTAATAAACGATGACGGAGCGACGGAAGTTACTTTCCATGTCGGGAAATACGTTTCGAAACTTCCGTTCAGAAAATATGTTGGACACCGACAAAATGGTGAAGAGACTCGGAATACGGTGAGATGTGCAATGTGACATATTGATACACCCGAGAATGATTTCGAATTCACAAGCAACAACGTCACCAAACGTAATGTGCTACGGGAAACGTCTAAGGTTTTTGAACCCCTCGGTTTATTAAGTCTCGTTACTGTGGAAGCAAATATACTTGCAAACCCTATGGAAAGAAAAACTAGAAAGAGTTTCTCACTTCCCAGGTTTCGAGACACATGGGCGGATCATCATCGCCATCCGAATCATCTACAATGCATGTGTTTACTGATGCTAGTCAACAAGCGCATGGAGCATATGCTTAAGTAGACAACAATGATCGTATTGCACTTAGAATAAAAAGAAAAGACTTGCTAGGTACGTCTCCAAATCTCCAACTGTGAGCCTTGGACACCTATTGCAACCAGTAAATTTTGCATGCACTGTTGCACACCGAGCATTTAAATCACTAAATAACCAGCGGTTTGTATGTCTGCCTGTCGATACAGACAATACTCTCTGTATTAATATCGATGACAGAACACATAATCTACCCATGTGACCAGCCAGGTACGTTCTTGAATAAGATTACTTCACAGTCTATATCCCATGGGCATTTAGATTCGTCTACCGCCGCCATGTTAGATTTTTATTACCTACACGATGGCAACGGAAATAAGTCCTCGATTTAATTAGCAAATAGGTACAGATTCGTAAAACGAAATTTACAAGTAAGATACGGGGATTACAGAGTTATTATGGACACATCTCAATACAACAGGTTTTAATGTAGACATTTACTTTGGTGGTAACAGGAATTGATATACCCAGGCTAGCGAGTCATTCATACCACAAAGGTAGGTATCTAAATTCTTCAATTTTCAGGATGTAAATTGAAAGTTACAATACATGTATCTATCGAATAGTGTTGTAACTTACTTTAATCTTGCTCTTGAGTTTTCGTGTGTTTACCGCAAACAAGTCTATTTAACCTCTGTGAAACAATAGTTTTAATAGTATCTTATAGTTTAATACATATTAGAAAGTCACATGTGACCGTTGTCAGAATTGGCCAAAAATGATTTTAGCGGGTAAAATTTATACTCGTGCTACTTTTGACAGCAGTGTTGTCGCTCAATAACCCAAGTCTAATGTTGTAAATCGTATGTTGAATGTTGTATATCCTATGTTGAATATTGTAAATTGTAAATCGTATTTTGAATATTGTATATCGTATGTTGAATATTGTATATTGTATGTTGAATATTGTATATTGTATGTTGAATATTGTATATCGTATGTTGAGCGTTGTTAATCGTATGTTGAGTGTTGTAAATCGTATGTTGAATATTGTGTATTGTATGTTGAATATTGTATATTGTATGTTGAATATTGTATATTGTATGTTGATTATTGTATATTGTATGTTGAAAGAGGAGCCGACTTCACAGCTAGTGTTCACTCACCTACTCCATAAGCAGGCGATATTGAATATCGATCGTATACGAAGTAATTGAGTAATAAACGTTTGATGGACTCCTTGGGATTTTTGCCTTCCCTAACAACAGCTGATATGAAATCTTGCATAGCTTGTAAGGAATTTGAATTCCTTTCTTTGTCTCTGGCATTTTAGGTCGAACAATACTGATATGTGTTGATAACAGATTTAATACTGATGGAAAGAAATAGTTTTTTTATCATCGTATTATTTGCTTTTAAATATCAGTTGTATGCTTCAGAGGCATTTAAATTGACTTACGTAAAACATATACAAATCCTATATTCAAACGAGTTTTACCTGTGTTCATTTTAAAATTCTGGCTCAAAAGTTTATCGCTGGAAAAGTTACTGTATTTTCTTTAAAACGAGGGATAGTTGGAAAGAAAAGGACTTTCTTGGCAAAATCGAATTTAAAAAAGAAACATATTATTTATCGAACATGGATATTTATTTAACTGAACGTAGAATTGCGTCGATTGATGTTAGTATCAATTATCTTTCTCTTAAAGTTTTATATTAATGATATTGAAATACAGTCGGATTGACTTTAATTTTAAATCTAAATATTGCCCTTTAATGCTGATTTGGTGAAGAGTAGCCCCCCTCCCCCCTTTTACTTGACATCGAATTTTGTTTTACATTTGGAGAAATTCGTCATGCGATATATGTTTTATACTAACGAGTAAATAAGAACATTCTGAAGCAAAATGAAATTAAATCACATCTAACTTCATTGACATTATATAACACAGTAAAATAGTGTCCTCTTTCTTCTGATCTTGAATTCGAAACACTAAAAAGAATTGTGCGTATGTCACTTCCAATTATGAATTAGTAGATACATATTGAACCATTAAACCTAGCTTACTGATAGTCAAAGTTTTGCTTAGTGAACCTTTGATTTATCTTGTTTAATAATTGACAAACTTATACTTGTTTGATTATTGACAAACTCATCCTTGTTGAATTATTGACCAAACTCATACTTGTTGAATTATTGACAGACTCATTTTTGTTGAATTACTGACAAACTCATACTTGTTGAATTATTGACCAAACTCATACTTGTTGAATCATTGACAAACTCATACTTGTTTAATCATTGACAAACTCATACTTGTTTAAATTTGTAAACATGGTTGTTTGGAGAACATTCATAAGTAATAGAGTACAGGACTGACAGACACCTCTCCATATTATAAATATCAAATAAAAAACGAGGGGGTGGTCAACTTATTTTATAGCTAGAGCAAAACTTCAACTTTGATCACGCAGTATAAAAGAAATTATCTCACCTATCCATTTATGCTTGATTTTGAACACCTATCAAAACAAGTCATTTATCTTCTTACTAAGAACAATCTCAATTGATAATCTTATTTGATTTGGGCTTAACCAGAATTAGACAATTGTATGTTTTATTTTAAATTCTTAAATGGTACCAATTTATATGCGGTAGGGAGATGCATGTTTGGTCAACACATGAGTAGAAGACTACTGGTATTTACCAAATGGACATTATAGCCTGAAACTCTGTTGTTGATCAGCCACTTGTCTCTCTCTTGCGTAGTAAACGAGTTATAATACATACTTAACAATGATTTGTAAATTATTATCAAGAAAAAAATACATAAGATTATCATTATATATTATCAACAAATACTCTTTCTATATATATACTGTAATTTCCATTCTTGACTAATAACCAGATACTAATTATTTGAAATAAATGTAATATGTTATGGTGAGAACTTTAATATAGGCTCAGCCTGATGTTCAATCCATTTGATTCCCAATAAAATATGTTAAAATGAAATGACAAATCATTTTTGCATGCACTGTTGCACAACGAACCTTTAGATCACTCAATAACCAGCCGTATGTATGTCTGACTAACAATTATCTGGTGTTTGTAATGATATAGAATTGTATTTTAAACAGCTTTGGTAAAAAGTTTATAAATAGTTCAATTGTTCTTTTTATCTAACAGATCTTTGTACACACTACACCCGTGTAATAAGGCTGGTTAGTTTTTGAATAAGAT
This sequence comes from Pecten maximus, assembly GCF_902652985.1. NCBI lineage: Eukaryota > Metazoa > Mollusca > Bivalvia > Pectinida > Pectinidae > Pecten > Pecten maximus. The sequence goes on from NC_047018.1 coordinate 42,915,465, forward strand.
GACGTCACGGTTGTCTATAGAGCCTTGACAGCTAGACTCGTCTACTGCCGCCATGTTAGATTGTAATGACATACACGATGGCATTGGAAACATAT
>NC_047018.1:42916059-42981390 GCF_902652985.1 Pecten maximus
AGAAATTAAATACGTGTAAAATAAATATAAGGTATTACAGGCAACAGCTACATATCTTGACGAAGTTTGCATTCAACAATTAAGTTTTGGACACCCTCCCAAATAGCTTCGTTTGATTTTGTTTCAAAAAAAGTATCACAAACAATATAAAAGATCGCCACGCGTGTTACTTGTTGATCACAATAAACATTTATTTCTTTGTACTTTATACACGGGACATTAGAAATAAGATGTCTTGCGTCCTCCATACTAGATCCAAATTGACGGGACGGGATGTTGATGAGATTGACACGGAAAAAAACACCATTAAGATTACATACATTATAACAAGGTCACTGAAATTAAAACATTTATTGCCTAATACATGTACAAGCATAATTAACTATTTAACTACATAAATAAGGTAGCAGACTACAGAAAGACTGCCTGGCCATTGGCAATTGTTTTGTTAAGAATATAACTCCTGTATTATGATATGCATAAAAAATGAAAAAGATAAATGTACAATATAATTTGTGTAGTCATTATGACGCAGTACATACAGGCTTCACATTTGTTGAAATCAAAATAAATGAATTGGTTCCGGATTTCAAATTACCGGATTTCCGAAAGTGTATTTACACAGGACATATTAAAACGAACATTTATTGCTATAAAAAAAGTAATAAGGATACATGCATGCAGCATAAGGTATGTGATTGTATCCAGATATAAAAAATAAATAAATAATAGAAATGATAAAAAATACATTAAATACATACATAAAAAACACAAAGATGTACATATACTTTTATGAGAAACTATTAATTATATATATATATATATATGTGTGTATATTATACTGTTTACATAAATGTAGAAAACTGAGAAATGTACATAAAATTTACAAAAAAATCCAAGGAAAAATTACATATGTAAAACATAATTTGTGCAAATATGTATGTACATATCCTTGCACATTTCTAATATGCATGTATAGGTGCATGTATGGAGGCATAAGTACAATTGTACATCAAACATGTATGCATATGCAAAATATATACAAATTATTATTATCCATGTATGAGAACATATACATGTATATAAGTTGTGTATACATATTATTATTCACGTATGAGAAAATGTACAGGTATATAAGTTGTTTATACGTATTACTATCCATGTATGGGAGCATGTACATATTATTATCCATGTATGGGAGCATGTACATGTATATACGTTGTTTATACATATTATTATTCACGTATGAGAGAATGTACAGGTATGTAAGTTGTTTATACATATTATTATTATCCATGTATGGGAGCATGTACATGTATATAAGTTGTGTATACATATTATTATTCACGTATGAGAGAATGTACATGTATATAAGTTGTGTATACATATTATTATTATCCATGTATGGGAGTATGTACATGTACATGTATATAAGATGTGTATACATATCATTATTCTCCATGTATGAGAGAATGTACAGGTATATAAGTTGTTTATACATATTATTATTATCATCCATGTATGAGAGAAGGTATATCTATAAAAGTGTTGTTATAAATACATTCAATTTTTTATTTAGTTACTGTTCAACAACATATGGAAATTTCATGAATGAAATGAATGAAGGAGTAAGTGTAAGTCTACACATAATATATGTGTATATATTATTGCTTTTCGTAATATTGTACAAGTACATGGATGTTTGCAAAAATGGCACACATGTACATAATTGTATAGTTGTATCCAACTGTTTTGAAATTGCATGGGAACATGTACAGGTATATAAGTTGTGTATACATATTATTATTATCCACGTATGAGAGAATGTACATGTATACAAGTGTTAGTATAAATGCATTCAAATTTTTATTTAATAATTTTTTAACATATGCAAATTTCATGAATGAAGGAGTAAGTGTAAGTTTTCACATAATATACGTGTACGAAAATGGCACATATAATTGTATAGATGTATCAAACGGTTTTGAATTTGTTGCAAAATATTTGAAAACAGAAATACACTACGTAAAATGTAGGTGGATACGTGTGAATGCATTTGTATATGTATGTCACAAGCAATTACATATACGTATAGATGCAGGTGTAGTGCATATTAAGATAACATCATCTATATATTCAAAACATAAAAAAAAGTGCACAAGTATACACAGAATGTATGCATCCGCATATGTATGCTTATGCATGTATGATATCAACCTAATATTCAAGTGTAAAGTACTTTATTACAAGTCATTGAAGTCAACTATGTATAATGTATTAGAAAGTAAAAGTGTAAAATGTTGGAAAAAAAAAAAAGAAAAAAAGTTGATGTACAGTATATGTATGGATGTGTATACAATTATCATTACAAAGTATGCAACTTACATGTGCTACATTATGAATACCTGTATATTAGTTATACAGATACCTGACTACTTTATACCTAAAAGCAAGTATAGAATGGGTAGTATATGTTTAGTGTATAGCTGTAAATATTATATAAAGATGTGTACATGTTCGTTTAAAGTACATGCATGTGTAAGTATCAATCTTTAACATAATAAGTCAAACGCAAAAAAAAAAAAACAATTTACAATAAAAAAAAAAAATAATCATGAATAATAATACCAAGCACCTACATTTCATAACATTGAATACACAGGGATTAAGAGATACATCAAAGAGAAATCGTCTGCTACAATATATAAAGAAACAAAAAGGACACCTTATTTTCTTGCAAGAAACACATTATACACCAGAATTATTTCCACTCCTAGAAAAAGAATTTAGTGGGAATATCTATCACAGTATTGGAAAAAGTGATAGCAGAGGGGTAGCAATTTACATTAGTAAAACTGTACAATACACATTAATTGATCAATACAAGTCAGAGGATGGAAGAATTTTAATCCTAGTTTTAAAAATAAATAACAATATATATACAATTACAAACATCTATGCACCAAATGACCCAACCAAACGTAATGCTTTCTTTAAAAAGATAAAAGAAAAGATCTCTGAAGTAAGTGTTGGTATTAATATTATTGGTGGTGATTTTAATGAAACTCTAGGACAAATAGATAGGAAATCACGAAAAAAGCAAGCTAAAAATAGAAAGCCTGTTTTTGGTCTGACAGATTTAATTAAGTCCTTTAAATTTATTGATATTTGGCGTATTAAGCATCCAAATATTATGCAGTTTAGCTGGAGGAGAAAAAATGGAAAAGAGGCAAGCAGGTTAGACTACTGGTTGATAACAAAAGATTTCTTAAATAGGGTAAAGTCATGTGACATTAGACCTGCGCAGATTCGCTCAACTGATCATTTAGCCATATCACTGAAATTGATAAATGTAGGTGAAAACAGAGGAAAAGGGAGCTGGAAATTAAATAACAGTATATTAAAAGACAAAAAGTACACTGTAAAAATAGAAGATGTGTTTGGAAAAGCAATAAGAGAATGTCTAAAGGCAAATTTAAATAAAAGACAAACATGGGACTATACCAAAATTCTTATCAGGGAAGCTACAATAAATTTCTGTAGAATAAAAAGTAATGAAAGAAAAGAAAATATTTTGTATCTGGAAGAAAAGCTTGTGCGTCTTTATGCAAAAAATGATAGTGTAGAAGAAGCAATAACTGAAGAACAGATTAAGATATTAGAAAAGGAAATAGAAGAATATTATGATTATAAAGCACAGGGAGAAAAAGTTAGAGCAAGATGTCAGTATGTAGCTAATGGGGAGAGAAGCAATAAATATTTTCTAGGATTAGAAAAGCAAAGACAGGCTAAGAAAGTTATACATGAAGTTCTAGATAGAGACAATTTTTTAGTAACTGATGAAAAAAATCTTCTTGATGTGATACGGTTGTTCTATAAAGATTTATATACAAGTGAAAAACTAGATATAGAATCCATGAAGATTTATATAGAAAATACACATATTCAAAAAACTTTAAATGAAACAGAAAAAGAAATATGCGATGGCGTTCTAACAAAAACAGAATGTACACATGCTATCAAAAAAATGAAAAAAAATAAGAGCCCTGGCTTAGATGGACTAACTGTAGAATTTTATGAACATTTTTGGAATATGATTGGGGACACTGTTATAGATGCACTAAATGAAGGGTATAGTGAAGGTGAAATGTCAGAATCACAAAAAATAGGTTTATTGTCATTAATTTATAAAAAAGGTGATGAAACTTCCTTACAAAACTGGCGACCTATCACTCTGTTAAATGTAGACTATAAAATTGCAGCATATGTTTTAGCACAAAGATTGAAAAAAATAATGCCAAAAATCATACACACGGACCAAAATGGATACATAAAAAACAGATTTATTGGATTTAATATTAGGCAAATACAGGATATAATAGACTATTCAGAGAACTTTCATATAGATAGTGCAGTCTTATTTTTGGATTTTAAAAAGGCTTTTGATACTGTGGAATGGGATTTTATGCTAGAGGCTTTAAAACATTTTGGATTCGGGGAATCTTTTGTATCTTGGGTAAGAACAATGTATTATGATATATATGGGTGTATATCTAATAATAATTGTATTTCTGATACTTACCAAATATCGCGCGGAATTAGGCAAGGCTGCCCGTTAAGCTGTCTTATCTTTGTAATAGCAGTTGAAATTATGGCAACTAGAATAAGGGAAAACAATAGGATTAAAGGAGTTACAATTAAGGATAAAACAATGAAAATCTCCCAACTGGCCGACGATACAACTTTGTTCTTAAAATCAGATGAAATAAAAGAAGCAATTAAAGAAGTAGATTGTTTTGGTAAACATTCAGGACTTAAATTAAATAAAGACAAATCTGAAGGAATCTGGTTGGGTAAAAATAAAAACAAAAAAGATGGGTTTGGGATAAAGATGTCGAGAGAAAACATTAAGTCTCTTGGTGTGATATTTGGAGTTAAAAAAAAGGAAGTAGAGCAAATTAACTGGGAAAAAAACATAGACTCTATAAATTATCTAATCAAGAATTGGAAAAAAAGAAAACTCACTTTAATAGGAAAAAGTACAATAATAAACGCACTAATAATACCTAAAATAACATACCTATCATTAGTGCAGCATGTTAGTACTGAACAAATAAAAGTTTTGGAAAAAATAGTATTTAAATATCTATGGGATGATAAACCAGATAAAATTAAACGAAGTGTAATGATAAATGAATATGAAGAAGGGGGGCTAAAAATAAGAGATATTGAAACACATGTAGAAATGCTAAGAGTCACATGGGTAAAGAGATTGTTTGATACAACACAAAAATATTCTAACTGGACCATAATACCTAAACTTTATTTTGATAAATTTGGTAAGGACCTGATGCTTTTTAGGATGAGAATACAATCATTAAGGAAAATAGATAATATAGAAAAAATCCCTTCCTTTTACAGAAATATCCTGGAGTCGTGGATAAAATTTAATGCCCGGGAGAGAAAAAATAAACCCAAACACATCCAAAATGAAATAATATGGGGAAATACTCACATTACCTGTGGTGGTAAATCAATCATATTAGAAAATTGGATAGAAAGTGGTATAATAAAAATGGAAGACTTATGTGATGAAACAGGAAAAATAAATGATGCCTATATTTATGCGAAACTAGTAATTAAAGGAAATTGGATTGCTGAAATAATGAAATTAAAAAAATCAATACCCAAAACATGGATTGAAGAAATGAATAAAACTGAAAGGAAAGAAACAAGTAAGGACGAAATTGAAAGATTAAGTGAGCATACAAATAAATTCATTTATAAAACCTTACTTAAAAGTAAAAAAGAAAATCCATATTTAGTAGAAAAGTGGAATAACAATATTCAATGCGAGAATAACAATATACAAGATTGTTTTGAATTTATATTCAAGAAATTGCCTGATAATGTCTTAAAAATTTTTAAATGGAAGCTGATACATAATATTATTCCAACTAGGAAAAATCTTAAAAGATGGCGGATTGAAAGTACAGATGTATGTCCATATTGTAATAAAGTTGATGACAACTTGCATTTTTTCATAGAATGCTCACATCTAGATGAGTTTTGGAATATTATAACAATGAATTTACATAAAATGGGAATATTTACAAAAATAAGAACACTAAAATGTATTGTCATTGGGTATCAACCAGGAAAAAAGAAGTTTCAACAGTTGAATTTTCTACTTGTACTAATAGGCTATAATATATATAAATCATTTTATGTCAGTGAAAAAAGAACAAAAACAGTAGATATTTACAATATGTTCATGGCAGACCTAAATTTCTACACGAAGTATTTTCATAAGGTCCTGGACCAATAGTTGTATGGTATGCCGACTTGGAACCTGGGCAGATCTTCGTCTTAATGCTCCAAATCCATTCTAAAAATAGATTAAATGAAAAAATTAACATGAACAAGATAAATTAGTTAAAATAATAACTAGACCTTCTTTTAATATAACGTTAAATCATTGTCATTTTTGCAGTTTGTTATAACTAATTAAAACACCTCATGGATGTTGTACGTTGTAATATTTGTTTCTCGATCTGGACCAACTGCGAGTCAGAATCACAGGTAGGCCTAGTAAGAATCAGAAATAACTTAGTCTAAGTCTTTGGTAAAGCAGTATACGATAGAAATTATTCTCAATAATGTAAATTTAAATTCTGAACTGTTTACATAACTACGAATAAGACTTACCCGGTAATACTGTAAAGCGCAGTCTCCAAACAACCGCAGTCGATGACACGTGTTGTGGACAGACACACGTTATACACTCCTACACGTGGTAAACTCGGCAAGGAGCTTCCCCAGACTCTCGTCCTCGCTCGAGACTGCCTCAAACGAGAGTCTGGTCAGATTGCTATTTGAATTTTGTGACCGGTAGAGGGCGCTGAAAAATGTAAACAAATATGGCAACTCCAGTAAAAGAAACTGACAGAATTCGCTTTCCAGACAGTGACAGGTGTGTTTCTTGTTGTTTAGAAAACAAACAAAGGTACTACATAATCCGAAAAGATAAGAACAAGGGTCCTGCTTTTGAAATTGTATGTTACTGTTACAAGAACAATCTCTGTATCGAAGAAAATGTTGGGACATATGTGTGTTCGCCTTGTTATAAACTGCTGCTACGAATAAAAGACATGGACTGCAGACGGTCACAATTATATGACAAAGTTATGATGTCGTCACAAACATTTATTAAAGTCATATCTGTGAAAAAACGAAGTATGGCCATAGGAACACCTGGAACACCAAGACAATCTAAGTTTCCTGACAAGAGAGCTACTCCAGATCAAGGTATTTTCAGCATTTAATTTTTATTCAATATTATCATGCATGTAACAATCGGAACATATTCAGAAGAACCATTCTACCTTATATCCAGATTGTGTTTGATGTAAACGCATAATCTAAATAAATGATTGATAACTGAAACAACTACTTAAATTACGTCACAAATGTCTGCATCATAACTTGTTTATTAGGATTAATCTATAGCGTAAAGGCCAGATGATAAAGGCATGGAAATCTTTTTTTTCTGCCTGACTTAGATATGAACACGTAAATATAGCATTTGTTAGTTATATTACAATAATATCAAAGTCATAAAATATGATATGATGAGTGTTAACTCAGTAACATTATATGCTCAAAAGTTAATAATTAGTAATATAAAACTTGACATTATATATGTTTACAGTAGACAGGTGGTAGCTAGAGGTGATTATAATCTAGGAAAGGATATATATCTTCATGCACTTACACTGGCAGATATCTGTTACATATATATTATTTTCGATATTCAATTATGTTTTTCAGGATCCCTAGAAAAGCAGTCTAGACAACAAACAGTAATTAGAAAGCCATCAACAAGATCATTGTTTTTAACTCCATCAAAAAAAGCCTCGAGCTCATTCACAGAGGATCTCGCTGTTCCATTTTCACCTGGGCCTCAAAGTAGTAACCAACAAAAGAGAATCAAATCTTCATCACTTTCGGTTAAGAAAACCCTGAAACATACAGTGTCATTTCGATCTTCAAAACTCTGTGAACAGATGCTTCCAATTGTAAAATCATTAGCAAATGGAAGCTTCAAAAAGGCTTTATCATTACTTGTAAATTCTTCAGACCATGCAACCAAAGAAAATGCAAAGAAGGCAGTTAAGAAGTTAATTGAACAGGAATGCTGTGTCTTTTCAAAACAAACAAATGAATTTGAAGTACATTTACAGAAACGGGAAACTAGAGATTTGGAAAACTTCAACATGAAAGAAATTCAAAAGGATTTTGAAAGTCATGCACCCATGTTATGGGCATGTGCAACCCAAGCAGCAACCTCTGGTTATAGCAAGACATTCGATCAGGTTAAGGTTTGTGCAGCTTTGTGTGTTCTTTTGCAGGGACGTTCAAAAATGCTTAACTCTCTTCAACATGTTGTTGCCATAACAATGTACAACAACCAATTACAGAAAGATGGCTTTTCGGTGCTTGCAAAGCTGGGTTTTTCTGTAACCCATACAACCTTGAATGAAAAGTTGAACACAGCGAAAAAACTAAATGAGCAAGTAATGAAAACCTATCAGAGGAGGTTAGCAGACACTATTGCTGCTAAAAGTATTGTGGATAGGGTGAGCACTGAACACTCTTATGCAGGAGGATTAGATCAACCCTCAGTCATAGATGAACATTCCTATTCAACCATCTACCATTCAGAATTTCAACAACATGGTGAACCCCTAGGCTACAGATTTAACCTCGACAACCTGGACTTTCATATAAAAGTCAGGGAAATGACACAGGAACATCAAAATGTGTCGAGGCATTTTACTCAAATCATGTCTGTTGTAGATAGAGTGAGCTGTGAGGGTTTCACAGATGAGCCTGTCGGAAATTTGATGGAGGTTGAAAACAGCGAATTTCTTCCTACTGCTGAGGACAATTACACTCTTAGAAAAGACATGATACAGGTTGTATCCAACATTCTGATCGAACATCTGTCATCCTTCAAAATCTTTGAAAATATTTGTCCTAAACAATTCCAACATGCTTATTCAGCAGAAATGTCGAAGAAATCTATTGTGGTATATTATATATGTCACATTCAGAGTTGTTGTTAAAAGTTCATGTTTTTTTTTCTTCATTTTGGAAGATTTGAATTTAATTGGATGCAATACTTTGATTTGATGCTTTGATATCTTGAGTTTTTCATGCAATATATCTTTCAATCTTTGCAATGATATTTGATATTTGCTATAATTAATGTAAAATCTTTTACATGAAGGAAATGGTAACCATAATAATAAGATTTATAACTTGATATTCTTCCCAAATATTTGTACAACTATCTAGAAATGAATGAGAAAAAATTTAACCTTTTAAATTTTGATAATTTATAATATATCAATTGCATCCTGTTACAATTCAATAGAATAGATTGTTAATTTTATCAAAATTATTGAAAAGAAAATTATTGAAAAGAAATGCATAAATTTCCAGTTTTATGTGGCACTAGTGATTTTCTTAGCCTGGATATATTCATTATATAGGGATCTGATCCTTATTAGTTACATTTCAACACAGAGGAATTTGTTCAAAATAAATTGAACTATCTGTGCCACATCAGAATTTGGAAATAAACCAATAATTCTCCAGGGAACTTAGGTCTGTATAGTGAGTCCTAAGTGTACCCATGGTAAAATAATTGGTTTGTAATTTATGACAATAATAATTATAATTAATTATGGTTTAATTTTAAAGGTATGAAAATTGTATAAAATATGGACCAAATCATTTATGCATGCATGTCATTGCATGTCCATTATATTCATAGTCATAATAATTCTTAGAGCTTTTTGAATACATTTATTAACACATGCATTTTGTGTACTGATCAAGTTTGTTAAGTTCAGATTTCTAACAAAATCAATGCATGCGTTTACTAACAGACATCTAAAATACTGCAGAAAACATAACCACAAAGTCATTTGTCTATTCAAGATATTTGGTTAGCCAACATTGAAAGGGGGTTGACATTTAACAATGTCAGACACAGAATTAAAATGGATATTAAAACATATAACAGTAGATCAACCTTCATGTTGTCAATAATAAGGGTTATATATATATATATATATATATAGGATATATATATATATATAGGGAAAGTTTGTTGGTATTGAATTTAAAAAAAAAAGTGAATTATTCTTTCTCTAGATGTCAATGTATGTACATGCCAAGGCCATGTTTTGTAATATGACCAGTTCTGCAGTATTTTATTGCATAATTCTGTTGAAATGTTAATTGTTGCAGTTTTGTTCCTTTTTGATGTAGAATCAGCAGTGTTTTGTTGGGATACTTCTTGCATTCAATTAGAAACATACAGTGGTAAGCATTGAGCTAAAATTTCCTTTATCATCAAATTTCTATGTATACACTTTAAAAGAAAAAGTATGAAATGACATGTGTACTAAAGTGAAAAGTATTTTTTGTCTCTTTTGCAAAGATTTGAAATGTTTTATAAATTGAAATATTGAAATTAACAGGAAAAAATATTTTCATACATCAACATTGTAATACCAATGCATTGTAATTACAAAATTCGATTTTAAATGTTTTACTTCAATTTTGATAGATACCACTTGGAATTCTGCTAAAGAATGAAAACAAAACCAATGATATGATAGAGATCCTTGAGCACTTACAACAGTATGTCCCTGGAGCCAGAACTGAATTGGAAGAGATTCAAGAAAGGTACATTTCAATACTTTATCAATGAACAGGCCAAAGGGCTAGTTATCAATAATTAACTATTTATTGATTTCAATTGCAGTTTTAATCTTTGATATTAATATATAGTGAATACAAACAAATTACAAATATACTTTTCATATTTTCAATGAATACATTAGTTATCAATACCTTGATAATGACATGTTTTAACTTATATGTAAACGATATGTAACTTCAAATATGTCAAGAAAGTGGGAATATAAATTCCATGAATTTCCTTGGGTTTTTTTCAGAGAAGAAACAAATCCTAAGATGCAAGCAATTCCAGTTGGAGGTGACCAATTGACGTGTGAGCGAATTAGAGGTGCACATATGGCTCGTCTTGATGGAGATACACAAGAGGAAAGATTGGAGGGTTTGATAACTATGGTGGAAGATTTTCATGAGAAAATAAATTTCCTGCAGGTAGTTATAATTAATGTCCAATTTATAACATGTTTTGGACCTTGCCTCTACTAGTACCTAGATGTGTTCCATCTTTAATGCTACTATTAACTTCATATATGTTCACAGAAGCCAGAGTGATGCACAATTCGGGGATCATAATAAATTTCTAACAATATCAAATAACACAAAGCTAGTCAAATTATGAACAACCAATTATTGTTATAGTGCCCATTTCAGTTTTTCATTTCTCACACCCATTGACCTTGTAGAGCTAATAGAATAGTTTGTAATCAATCTATGTCACTCTTTAATTTCAGAATTCAAACTTTTTGGAATATCAATGACTGTAGACTCTTTGTAAATTTACTTTTAGTTGTGTATTGTGAAGTTTTTTTTTCAAATTCTTTCCATTCAATATTTCCTTCTTGACATTTGGATTGGTCACATCTTATTGTCTTAAAAATATTACCCATCACTAACTGATATTCAGTCATATATTTTACTGTGCAATTGTAGATAGAGATCACTAGTTTCATTAATGATTATATTTTTTCAGGCAATGATGGACCGGTTCTACAAACCAGGAAGTGCACGAGAAACAGGCACATTGTATCAACTAAGGAATGTCATAAATAGAAGAAATGTCACAAAAAATGTGAGTGCAGATTATCATGCAGTTGGATCTTTTATTGACCTAGTGACAAGTGCTCATGTTATTGCAGCAGCTCTGAAAGCATTTGGAATGGATAGCATTGAGGATCCCTGTCCAAAAGTCCCACTGTTCACAGAATCTGCTGATGAAGGATCCAAAAAGAGGTTGTTAGATAAGATTGTTGGGGAAATAGTGGACACATTCTTCTTGAACAGCTTGACAGTAACAGTCAATAGGATTGAGGATGATGAAACTGCCATTGAAGGGCCAATAGTTGATGATGGAGTGTACAATTATGCCACCAATGTCACAAAATATGGGCTTCTCAGGAAAATCTCTGTTCTAGCTACTAGAAATGGGGATGGTATTCGACAGATAAGACACTGGAAGTATGGTCTATTAGTATATGACCTTTCACACAAGATTAAGTACAGACTTGAATCTTTCTTGCTTTTAGCAGGTGTGAATGCACTTTTCACAGAGAAGCAAAGACATCAGATAATTTGGAATCGGTTTGTCAATTTGTCTGGAGGAAAAGACAAGAATCTGGATGGGGATTATGTCATGGAACTGCTTAACAAGTATGCAAAGGGTCGTGTTAAATTACTTGGACCAAATCAAACTCCAGAGATTGTTGACCGCATAGGTAAAACAATGATGTTCTGCCACAATGTCAATGAGAAATTGGAAAGAGAAATTGGTGTTCATCCAGCAGGAATACACCATGCACAAAGAGACAAAACACAAGATATAAAGGCTGTTGTGAACCAACTGAAGAATGCAAATGTGTTTTCAGTCATAAGAGGTAGGCAACATGACTCTTTCCAAGAACAGTTTGATATGTTCCAAAATGTCAACTCGCATGCCTTACACAAATGGTTAAATGTCAAGAAGCAGGAGTATTCAAATGGAAAGTATGCATTTTAGATTATCATGTGTTGTACACTGATACCAGCTACCAGGAGAAAGGACATTTTAGTAAGTTTCCAGAAGTTAAATTTCTAAAGTTACCAGCAAGTTACCAAAAAGTGTGTGAAATCTATGTAGAATGACAGTCGGTTATGTGCAGTTTGAATTTTTATGTTGATTCATCTTAAAATACTGATATTTTGTATATTTATGTCAAGTACATCATTCATTGGTGAAATTTAAAGGATTATTCAAAATCAATGGAAAGTAGGCATCTGAAATGTGTTTCAAGTTGTAAAATTTGTTAAGCTACTAGAACATGTACACCAGATATGTGGAATTTACCATGTATGTATAGCTATAGAATGTGGGTGGTGTATGTGCAGTTTGAAAATTTTGTTATGTTGATTTAACTCAAGATATTGACATTTTGTATACAGCTCACATGTCTTATATATAAAGTGTATGCATGAATTATTTAACTTCCATGTGTACATGTGGAGGATTAAATTAGCAATATCAGTGTCAGAAGATAAGACATTTTATTTATAATAAATTACTAAGTATTCATGATCAGCTGTGATATTGTTCAACACTGGAAATTAGGTGTTTTCAAGTACCTATATATTGTGATTAATTAATAATCTCAGGTAAAACATCTTTCTTGCCTTATTAAAAAACTTTTGAAAGTCATGATTTTTCTTTAGCAACACACAAGTAGGAGTTGTATGCATTTACTGGTACAATAGAACCAGCTAATAATGGGTGTATAGATAAATAATTTGTGAAATATATACAGACCTATGAAAGGTAGGAGTGGGTATTGCAAACAATTTTCATATCGCAATATAATGCAGTCTTTAAAGGAATATGTGATATATCATGCAAGTATATTCAAGGTTTCAATATAGAATTATCTTGAAGTGTACATATCCAAAATTCTGCTGTTGAAATCCCTCAAATAGTTGTTGAATTTTGCTGCAATATATTCAAATATTGAAAATCATATCATGATCACAATCTCACTGAAAAATATTGCAATAGATATATGAGTTTTGCAATATAATTGCCCACCCTCAATCAAGATACACAAGACACATTAAATCTCAGAGGAATATTTTCATATAAAAATTTAACACATACACTGTATTTGAAATAATAATATTTTAATATACCAGGCAATATAAGGATACAGTTAGGTAGATAAAGATGAAATATTTGACATGCATCACATTTATCTGTGTCTAATGTATTAACATTACCACATGTGTGGCCTGCCTCCTTACACTGCAGGGAAGGATTCAGCTGACCTTTTCTGGGGGAAGATGACCTGGGGTAATTGACACCTAAAGGCTATGGCGTGAAACATCTCCAATAGCTACATCAACAAAAAAATTGCTTCGCAAATTTTTCACTCACTTTCTCCCTCATTTCTGGTGTAGAAAAATGAGGGAGATCTCCCTCATTGAATGTTTCAGAGGTTGACATGTCTGTATCAGTACTAGTTAGCTTAAGGCTTTAGAATACATAAGGAAGGGTTTTCCTTTCTAGGTTGCCTGTTGTATAAAATGTATAAAAAATAGTTCATCAATAAAAATGAACGTGTAATAACATCATTATTAGTTGTAAATTTGTATTGTACATAAGCCATTTGTAAATATTTGTTTACGGTTACAGTTAATTAATCACCAAGCGTTTGATTAATAATGTCCATCACTGAACTTGCAATCCTTTGATCAAATATGTACTCTGACAATAGGTCCTCTATACTACCTATATATTGAACATTGTTCGTAATGGAGTCAATCAATGAAACACTGAGTCCAGTTGAAATATCTGTGTTCAATAGAGATGGAACACTGTTCTCCTCTACCAGCATTTGTCTATATTCGTGTAGGTTGACGGAAATTTCTTTTTGTTGAGATTCCGACACAACATGACACACCACTGTTGAAGCTGCTGCACACAAATCATTATCTTCTTCTAAGTCTGAAAGAAGGGCAGTATGTAAATCTGGACAATTTGAGCACTTACAGTTTCTGTAGCAATTATCACAACATAAATGTTGTGGATTAATTTGCATATTAATGCTGACATCTGGAGTAAAGTGTTCTTGTAACAAAACACGCCGACAGGTATCTGCAGTTGCATATGACCTCATCTTGTCATCTGTTGAAGTTTTGCTAATGTCCATTCCATGATAATACAAAACAGACATAGCACTTCCTCCATCCCGACCACTCCTTCCGAATTCCTGCATAAACCCTTCAATAGACCTTGAAGCCCCCCAGTGAATAACCATATTGATGTCGGGCACATTGACTCCTAAGCCGAAAGCTGAGGTGCAAATTACAATCCTACAAGTACTGTCAGGATTTGGAAAGTTATCCATGATGATCTTCTTACATTTTGTTGAGGTTGAATGGTGATACATGGCAAATAACCGGTTTTTTGCACATTTAGTTCCACAATATGCAAGGTCTCCCATAATATCTGTAAACAGTTTAAATAAAAGTGAACATGATTTTATGCTGCGACAATATATGACAGTCTTTGGATACTGCTGCTTTTCTGTCCTAAGGCGTTCAACTAACCACAGGAATGCTGCTTTAGGATCATATGGTGCTTTAACACAATTTAGGGTAATGTTTTGTCTGTTACAGTTTCCGACAATCACACTTGCTTGTTCCATACAGAGCTTTTTCTTTATTAACATTCGGGAATTTGGTGAAGCCGTGGCTGTCAAAGCCAGCATACCAGCTTTTGGTAAAATGCTTCTCAGCTCTGCTAATCTTCCATAATCCGTTCGGAATTCATCTCCCCTGAAAATAATCAAGATAAAGCTCAACAGTGTTATCATTACAACAGCATTTATACCACAATTTGGAAGAATTATATAGAACAGGAGTTCATTTCACTTAGAAATTTAGAGAATTCTTAGAATAACAAGCATTGTGTGAGTATTGCTAAACCAATACATGTCCCCTACCGGCACATATACATATATATATATATATATATATACCTTTAGCCAAATTTCAGTAAAAATGTTTACAAAACTGAAGCATGATCATTTTATAGAAATAAGTTCACTCCAAACAATGTGTAAATTCAACTTAATGTTTCCTGCCCCTAAAAGATACTCCGGTATTAAGTCTACTGTATAAAGAGTAAAAGAATCTAAAGTGAATTATTTCAATTTAAATTGAAATGTGTAATAACAGCCTTAGATTGACATATAAACATGATTATGCATAGCACAGCATAGTAGTACACTGATTTTATTCCAAAAGAATCTCATATCAGTGAAGCATTCATTACAGAGCAAATTTAAGTTCATAATATGCCAAAATTTAAAAAAAATGAAAATATTTTTTTTCAGTTTTAACTGTACAAAGAATCAGCATCCTTATACCATTATTAAGTGAATGGTGTGCCATTATAAAACTTTAACCTAAAAAATACAGAGAAAAAAGTTTTAACCATACAAAAGTAATGCCACACACCGAAAGAATCTCTATGCAAATTAAAGAATCAGCATCCTTATACCATCATTATACCATTATACCATCATTATACCATCATTAAGTGAATGGTGTACATGTGCCATATAAAACTTTAACCAAGACTTTAACCGGACGGACGGACGCAGGCAAAACATATATAGTCCCCCAGGTTTCACCCGTAGGGGACTAAAAATAAATGTTCTTTTTATTGGGCATGCTACTAGCAATGTTATGTAGAATTTCATATCACTTACCATTGTTCTACACAGTGTGCTTCATCAACAACAATGGCTGCAACTCTAGTCTGATATGTTTCGGAAGAAAACAGCTGTCTCCATTCCCCGTGGAAAAGGGCTTCTGGGCTCATCATCAAAATCGGGACTGTTCCATTTTTCAGCTCTGTATCAGTTTCTGAAGCAGAATGGGTAAATTTACTAAATGTGGTTTTATAAAATTCATTTAAAAGTAGATCTATTACTGTATAGTTTGACGTTCTGTCAACAATAACAATGCATTAATCATACTGTATCTACTATAACAGGCATAACTTTTGAAATATCGGAAACTCATTCGAGCACAAGCACATGTAATGTAACTCACCTCTTGTTTGCTGTTTACTTGCGTATACACAGCGGATCCCACTAGCTTCAATATTGACAACCTGGTCTTCCATCAGAGCAACCAGTGGGGAAACAACGATAACAATACTGTCAGT
The DNA here is from genome assembly GCF_902652985.1 of Pecten maximus. NCBI lineage: Eukaryota > Metazoa > Mollusca > Bivalvia > Pectinida > Pectinidae > Pecten > Pecten maximus. The sequence goes on from NC_047018.1 coordinate 42,933,029, forward strand.
TTTGCTTTCATATGCATCCACCAGAGTTGGTATAAGCGAATAGATGATAGTTTTCCCATATCCTGTCGGTAACACTGCTAAAACGTCTTTCTTACTCATAACGACATCCTTCAGAATAGCGAGCTGCAAATCTTTCAGTTGGAAATCGATGTTTCTTTGCACAAGCGTGAACTCCAGAGCTTCTTGAAACTTTCTCTCAGTCGCCATTTTGTTTGTTTTCTTTATTTTGTGGGTGTGTAGCTGTCAGCCAATGAAAAACTTTACCGATTTTTCGGTAAGCCTCGTTTTGGTATCACAAAATTCAAATAGCAATCTGACCAGACTCTCGTTTGAGGCAGTCTCGAGCGAGGACGAGAGTCTGGGGAATGCGAGACTACTCTCTTTTGCGTTTTGAGCGAGACTCGACTTTTTGAATGCTCCAAAATGATATTATATTATATCAACATATATTATATCATTATATTTCTATGCTGGTTTAAATAAAATAAGAGCTGAAATATCTTTGTGGAAAAAATCTTCACTCCTTTTTAATTTTTATGTTAAACACCCGAATTTCTGCTGTATTCAAAACATTTCAACAATTTAATTCAAAACATTTCAAAACGCATATAAAAATATTGACGATAACTGCCTCTGTTCGGCCGGAAATACAAATAAAGTATGTTCCCTCGTATAAGTGATAAACGCTCAACAAGTCAGTCTACATACCGTCCTTATAGTGATACAAATAGTCTTCATACCGTGCTTTTTAGTTATTTAAGTGATACAAACAGTCTACATACCGTGCTTTATAGTGATAGGGTTGTGAATTCACAACTGACTGTTCTTTTCGAGGCTAAAACAAAAACAAAAACTAGTAAACAACTGATTTCTATTAATACAAAAGGAGTGATCAAATGAATTATATCAAATCATCATATTGATTTTAATGTTCCAGAAATGGTAAAGTAGAGACTGACTAAGATTCGAAACCTGAATCCTTGGCTCTTAAAAGTCACTGTCGATCGACAAGATCATTAACGTGTAGTAAACTAATAAAATGAGTTAAATCTAATGTTAGCTGAAATTGATTATATTTGGTTGTTTTATTCAAAACTTTTACCTTCATTTCTACTTATGAAAATAACAATAATGCAAAGCATAGTATAAAGTAAACATTTTGGCTTTATTGTACACCTATCAACCTAACATCATAACCCAATGTGGCAATGCACTGAAAAAATGAGACGGTTATTATGACATGTCATATCTAGATAGTTACAATTTTTTAACAATAGCATTGGGGATATGGCAGTTTTACATGACTGCGCCATACCTAGTTGTTCACGCTTAACACCTGTTAGTAAATGACGAATACTCCAAGCTGCTAAGGGGTCAGACAGACCCTGTGATTTATGGAGAATGGATATAATATTCAAATAGCTCTTTATAGAACTAAATTTAAAGTATTTCACATCTACTAAGTAAGCAATGTACAGCTCAATAGTAGAAGAGTCAGCTGGTACACTCTGGTACGTGTAGGTTTCACAAAACTGTTGGTAAGTCCTCAGGTGAGTGTTGTAGGTAGCCGCAGTGGAATTAGCCCACCCCTTGTCGAGAAGGCGTGTTACGGTTTGTTTCAGTTTGTCTCTGTCTCCTCCAATTGGAACACCACCTGGCAACAATAAATACGGGCGACATATGGTTAGCGAGGTCATACAAACTAAAGTTTTTTCGCGGACTAAAAACATGTTCATATAGACGTGTTAACTGACCAGGTTCATGTAGTCTTGAGGCGCTATCAGCTATATAAGTCAAAGTTATAGTAAGCTGATAGCCAAAATAGAATACGCAAAAAAAATACATTTTTTGAGGAACCCTTGTTGATTATACATTTTGTTGTCATATTGTCTGTTGAAACAATCACTTTTTTGTTAGCCCATCTCAATGCACTACCGACACAGTTTCCTTCACGTTGATATGTTCACCAGCAATGTATGGTAGATCCAATAGCCAGTTAACGTAAAAATAATCTCCCAGGTAGTAGCCACCAGCACCGACAGTGCAAGCATCTGTTTGTAGCTCGGTAACTGGTCGAGCATCAAGGAAAAGTACAGATCCATTGAATATATCCATGAACTGAATCCACCAGTCTAAGTCATCATAGAACATATTCGACAACAAAACTTTGGCCGATCCCTTTGTTTGTTGAGGTATCATGTTGATAATTCGTCGTAAAAAGGTCCTACCACCTTTAACAACCATACAGGCCCAGTTCAATTTTCCACAAAGTGATTGTAACTGTCGTACACTCGCACGTTTACGCGTTTTAAACGATGATAACAACTGTCTGAAGTCCTGCAGCTTATTTTCCGGCATACTTAAAGTTAATTCTGAAGTGTTTATCTCGATGCCAAGGAAAACAATCTTCTGTGTGGGACCATCAATTTTTTTCCAACTAATGTTAAAACCCAAGTAGCGAAGTGTTTTGAGTAGAATAGCGAGAGCACGACTGCATTGTTCTAAGGTGTTGTAGTAGAGTATTTGAACATTTCATTAATTAGTTAGCCAATAGGGCAGGGATAGAGAGCAAGTGATGTAGAGAGCAAGTGATGCATGCGAGGTCAGAGATAAGGAGATGTGTAGTGGTCAGTGTGAGGTCAGTGTCTGTGAAAGGGAAAGTGACCAGACAGAGAACAGATGTGTTTTTATACAATATAAAATGCTTCATTAAATTAGTTATAGTAAGTTTAGAATGATGTATGATGTATCCTTAGTTAGGATATTTTAGTGTAGTTTATATGATACAATTAGATTTAAAATATGATAGAGGATAAATGAATAGCAATCATTTTAGTGGCTTTTATAACATACATATGACATGTTTTTGATACTTAAAGTTTGATAACTTTAATATTGTAAAGGTTATTATTATTTTAGAAGTTTATGGTAATAGAGTACAGAAAGCTGGTTATTATGATGTGTGTAAGGATATGTGTGACATTATAGTTAATTAGTAAGATAGGAATGAGTCCCGTGTGAGTTTAACATGAAAAGAATGAAAGCTTTCTGAGAGTAAGATTTGGAAGGGTGTCTTCGAGGAAGTACAAGTGGTTTAGATAAGAGTGACAGGAAAGTCTGAGTGAGGGAGATCAGCACGGAACATCAGGAGACGAAGTCAGAACTTGTATAAGAAGAACATGAATAAAGAAATTAAGAAGAACAACTCTTGTCAAGATTCCTCGTTATAACATTTGGTGGAGAATTGAAGATCTGGTACCTTATTTAGAAAAGAAAAAAATTTGGAACAAGAAGAATCAACAAAAGAAAAAAATGTCAAACACCAACGGAATAGAAATGTCGCTGATCCAACCATTCAACGGCCAATCTTCAGCGGACGCCAAAATGTGGATTGCCAGATTTGAGCTCTTCGTAAAAACGAAGGGATTTAATGCAAACAAGGCCAAATCTGTCCTTCCACTAATGCTGAAAGATGGAGCTCTAAGGTGGTACATGAGCCTACCTGATGAGATCAAAGATGATTATGACAGCCTTACAGATGCATTTATGCAAAGATATGGGCCTGACGAAAACACAAAATGGCAAAGAACTGCACAGCTATATCAAACAAAGCAATCTCCTGGACAGACAGTGGAAGACTTCATAACACTAGTAACAAGCAAGGGACAAGATGTAGGCCTGTCAGAAGAACAAACCCAGCAGGTCATCATAAATGGTCTGAAAGCCAACATCAGGCAATTTGTACTACAGAACAATCCGCAGAATATGGAGGATTTGCGTCGATGGGCAAAACTGGGTGAACTGACCTGCTCAGATGAAAATGAGCAACACCATGAGGTTGTCGCCGCGATTACTCGCCTTGAAGAACAGCTACAAGCCTTGTCAGTGCAAGCTGCACAAGGAGCATGGAACAACAATAAAGGAAGTCAGAACCAACGACAAAGTCAGCGAAAATGTGGATTCTGTGGAAGGGACTGGCATGAGCAACTAACGAACTGTCCAGCAAGGGGCAAAACATGTGCCAAATGTAAGAAACAGAACCATTTTGCGAGAGTCTGCAGATCAGCGCCAATAACAGAACAATGACTATCAGCAGGGAAACCAGAGACGGCAATGACATTGAAAACCAACATGAGGAAAAACATAGTACAGACAGTTATTAACAACGTGCAAACAGATTGTTTAATAGACACTGGTGCATCCATTTTATGTATTTCAAAATGTGAACTTCAGAAAATTTATGGATGCATTCCAAAATTTGGCCCACCTGCTATACCATTCATAATTGGTGTTAATGGATACAAGCAAGTATCAGCGGGAACAATCACCATACCTCTGACCATCAATAGGCTATGCGTCACTCACTTGTTTCATGTGTTCGAAAACTTACACTGTAACCTTATACTGGGATTAGACTTCTTGGAGAGGAACAAAGCTACAATCGACCTAGCCAACAACACCTTATCCTTATATGATGGACTAACTATTGCTGCTTTGCGAATTGACGAGGATACCAATTCTCGGCTAGCCAGAACTGTGGCTCGCGTGTCCATACCACCTCAGTCGGAGTGTAACATCACTGTTAAAACAAAAAGGATTGCTAAACAGCCAGTATTGTTACAACCACTGTCACACCTTCCAAGTGCCAGCAACTTGTTAGCAGCCAGGTCTGTTAATACAATCTCTCAAAATGGCTACACCACTGCAAGATTGATGAACCCAACAAAAAAAGTAATTACTTTACGACCAGGAAAACCAGTTTGCTCTGTGCAAAGACTTGGAAATGATGACATTTGCGACAGTATTGATGAAGAAACAAAAGAAAACACTTCCAGTGAACCAAAAGGTGACAGTAATAATCAGGAAAGACAAAAGAATGTGAGGATCGCACAAGAACTGAAATTTGATTTAAGTACTTCTGATCTGGATAAGGCAGGAAAGGACAAACTTTTGGAATTTTTGGGAAAGAACAGAGATGTGTTTGCAAATAACCTTTCTGAATTGGGATGTACAGACATTTATCACCACAAAATTGACACTGGAAAAGCAGCACCTGTTAGACAGCGATTTTACAAAACTAATCCAGTTCAAAAAGCTGAAATTGACCAGCAAGTGCGAGATATGTTAGACAATGACATAATAGAACCATCAACATCACCGTGGCATTCTCCAGTGGTTCTAGTGAAAAAGAAGTCTGGAGACTATAGATTTGCAGTGGACTTTCGTCGACTCAACAAACTAACTAAGCCTGAAGTGTTTCCCCTACCGAGATTAGATGACATATTAGAAACTATTGGTGAATCTTCTGCACAATATTTTTCTGTTTTGGATATGGCATCAGGATTTTGGCAAATTCCTCTGGATCCATCAACAAAGGAAAAATCTACATTTATTACACCCAATGGGCTTTACCAATTCAAGAAGCTCCCTTTTGGCCTTTGCAATGCTCCAATGAGTTTCCAGATGGTAATGACTCAAGTTCTCAGAGGTATATCCTGGAAATATGCTGTGTGCTATATTGATGACATTCTTGTGTTTAGCAATAGCTTTGAACAACACATGAAGGATTTACAGTCTGTGTTTGACAGAATGAGGAAGGCAAACCTCAAGTTTAAGCCTTCAAAATGTCAGTTTGCAACCAAGCAAGGTAAATACCTTGGACACATCATCACAAAAGATGGCATCAAGGTCGACACAGATAAAGTAAACACTGTTACTGAGTTTCCCCAACCGACAGATGTTCATGGAGTTCGGAGTTTCCTAGGACTCTGCAATTACTACAGGAAATTTATTAAACATTATAGTGAAATTGCTGCTCCTTTGAACAAGCTTTTGCAAAGTAAGGTGCAGTTTGAATGGACAGACAAGTGTGCAACATCTTTTCAGCATCTGAAAACTGCTATGACTACAACACCGGTACTGGCATACCCCAACATGAACTGTTCGTTCATCTTATCAACAGATGCGTCCGGTGAGGCAATAAGCTACATACTCGGTCAAAAAGATGATCACGGGAATGAACATCCAGTCGCTTATGGAGGTAGAGCTCTACGCCCATCAGAGAAAAAGTGGTCCATCACTGAGCGTGAATGTTTAGCTCTTGTAGAAGGAGTACGGCATTATAGACATTTCCTGGAACACCAACACTTCACAGTGATAACAGATCATGCAGCATTAAAATGGCTCAAGGACATCAAACATTCCACTGGAAGGCTATGCAGATGGAGCATGTTACTACAAGGATTTCAATATGAGGTAAAACACAAACCAGGAAAGAACCATAGTAATGCTGATGCCTTGTCCAGAACCCAATACAAACCTGAAGATGAAAGTCAGGAATGTTTACAAGTGACAATAGAGTATGGGCAGCCAGGGAATGTCACCCCAAATGACCCTACAGTAACTCATGTGTACAGTGTTAGTGAGCAGACAGCTGATAAGGGCTTTATACTGTCCCTCACTGAGAACCGCCTGGAGGAAGTTAAACAGCTGCAGACACAGTGTCCTGAATTGGCCCCAATTAAACTTTATCTCCAGTGTGGTCAGCTTCCAGACAACAAGCAATCATCCATTAAAGTTGTGGCTGAAAGTCAGCAATACACTATTCTCAATGGAATCTTATATCACCTCTGGAATCAAAGAGCTAGAAAGTTACCAATGGAAACAAGAATAAAAAGACAATTAGCTATTCCGTCTGCTCTACGAGGAGAAATAATGAAAAGTTGTCATGATTCGAAAACAGGTGGTGCTCATCAAGGATTTGATAGGACATACAGCATGATTAGTGCTAGATACTACTGGCCAAAAATGTACTCCCAGATACATGACTATGTAGAAAGTTGCGAGCAATGCCAGCAAGCAAAGACTCCAACACGTCATGCTACAGCACCTCTACATCATTTACCTCAGGTGTCAACCTTCGAGCGTTGGCATATGGATATTTTGGGACCATTAACACCAACTCCTGAGAAATATCAATACATTCTCTTGTGTGTGGACAGTTTTTCACGTTTTATGGAGGCTTTCCCTTTGAGAACACAGGAGGCAACAGAGGAAGCAAATATTTTCTATAAGGAAATAATCTGCAGATATGGTGCCCCATCATCCTTAGTCACTGACAGAGGCCGGAACTTTATGTCAAACATAATGACACAACTCTGCAAACTTTTAGATATCAAGAAATATGCTACCAGCGCTTACCATCCTCAGTCAAACAGTACATGCGAGCGCTTCAACCGTACTTTAGCACAGTCCATCAGAACATACATTGATGACAAACAGGAGACATGGGCAGAATTATTACCAGGAATTTTGATGGCTTATAGGAAAACTGACTGTACAAAATCAACACAGTTCTCTCCCTTTGAGCTTCTTTTTGGGAAGGAAATGAGGAGTCCTTTGGATGTTTCACTGGATCTAACCAACAGCTCTTCCAAGTTCAGCAAGCCTACCAGTGAATACTTAGAACATTTTCAACAAAAACTGGAGTTAACACGACAAATAGCCAGCGAAAACATATCTGCAAGCCAAAAGACATACAAAACACAATATGATATGTCAAGGAAAGCAAAGGATCCATGTTTTGAAATAGGACAAAGAGTGTGGTTACATAATCCCAAAGTGCCTCTGAAAAAGTCTGCGAAACTGCATTGTAAATGGACAGGGCCGTACTATATTTCAGACTTGGGACCAAATCACACGTACAAGCTCCACAACTGCACAACCCACAAAACCATGAAAGCTTTGGTACATGCCAACAGACTGAAGCTTTACCATGATCCAAATCGACGGGAGGAGCAGTATCCTAGCATACAACAGGACCCAACAGAGGATGTCACACCCTCACAAGGAAACAATCCGGGAGGCGTACATACTCAGCCGGACAATACTCCCAAAGATACCAGCCAGGAATGGGGAATCGTAGACAAGATTTTAGCTTCCAGTCGACATAGAGGCTGTAAAGTGTACAAAGTAAAGTGGAGAGACCATTCAAAAACAACATGGGAACCCGTGGATAATTTACCAGAATTTCTAGTGCGCGAATTCCACATAAACAGAACACAGAAAGGAAAGGTCAGAAAAGGTAAGAAGAAAGTTACCAGTCATAACGGTTAAAGTCTTGTTATAAAACAAAACAAAAATGTAACTGATTGTACTTAACTAGTTCATGAAGAAAAATATGTTTATTGCTCACAGGTTGTTGTCGGCCTTTCCTATCATTCTTCTGTTTCTTTACCTGTCCTATATACCTTATTTCTACGACATAATTAACTGTCAACAATCAACATTCATACTTCATCAACATTTTTTTCAGTTTTGTCTATTCATAATTCAGTTATGCAATCAAAGCTGGTATCTTTCTCTTACAATGTGCTACCGTATTACTGTGCCTGGACATCACAATGGATTATCTCGGGAACTTTGGAAATAAACATGAACATATCCCTGGATTATGTAGTGGAACGTTTAACAGTGACATTCTTATTGATTAATTTCAAGTGAAACTTGCTTTGTGACTTAAACATTCTTTGAAATGGATTTAAGCAGATAACAAAAACAAAGCAAAATCTTATCATGACTGTGAACTGAAGGATTATCTAGTAATGTGTTAGTCTTAAAATGCTAAACATTAGACTATAATTATAAACTATGTGATCCTAATGGACTTAACCTTCCTTCATGGTTATTGGATCGAATACTGAATTAATTTGGAGACCAAATGTTTGTGCCCAGCGGGGAAATGTAGTAGAGTATTTGAACATTTCATTAATTAGTTAGCCAATAGGGCAGGGATAGAGAGCAAGTGATGTAGAGAGCAAGTGATGCATGCGAGGTCAGAGATAAGGAGATGTGTAGTGGTCAGTGTGAGGTCAGTGTCTGTGAGAGGGAAAGTGACCAGACAGAGAACAGATGTGTTTTTATACAATATAAAATGCTTCATTAAATTAGTTATAGTAAGTTTAGAATGATGTATGATGTATCCTTAGTTAGGATATTTTAGTGTAGTTTATATGATACAATTAGATTTAAAATATGATAGAGGATAAATGAATAGCAATCATTTTAGTGGCTTTTATAACATACATATGACATGTTTTTGATACTTAAAGTTTGATAACTTTAATATTGTAAAGGTTATTATTATTTTAGAAGTTTATGGTAATAGAGTACAGAAAGCTGGTTATTATGATGTGTGTAAGGATATGTGTGACATTATAGTTAATTAGTAAGATAGGAATGAGTCCCGTGTGAGTTTAACATGAAAAGAATGAAAGCTTTCTGAGAGTAAGATTTGGAAGCCCCATCAATCAAAGAGTGAGGGAGATCAGCACGGAACATCAGGAGACGAAGTCAGAACTTGTATAAGAAGAACATGAATAAAGAAATTAAGAAGAACAACTCTTGTCAAGATTCCTCGTTATAACAGTGTCCTCAATGATAAGGAAATCGTCCAGGTATGCTACCACAGTAATATTGTAATGATATTTCATTATGTGACACACTGCACTACTTAGTTTTTGAAAAAAAAATTGGACTGCGCGAGTGGCCAAAAGGGAGATTTGCATCATACATATATGTAGTATGGTCGTCGCCAGTGAATGTCCACTTTAACCCGGTGAGGTGATGTTCCGCCTTATGAAGTTTGACTGATCTATACGCACTTTTCAGGTCGACTTTAGCAAGAAATGAGCCTGCTTTAATGAGTTTAGTGGCGTAACGCAAGTCCATATATGAGCCAGCCGTATCCGATGTGTAGGAATTTAAATTATAATAAGCCGGTTGGCTGGCGTCATGTATGAGGCGAATGTCTCCACTAGGTTTTGGAACAGCTCCAAGGGAGCTAACTATGGTAGGCTTAGACGTAGAAATTACATAGTTGCCGAGTTCAGCTCTGTTTTAATTTGTTTTTCCACTTTTTCTCTGTATGTTTATGTAGAGCTATAATTGTCCCTTTCAACTTGTTGGTATGGTCCGAATACAGTAGTAAGCCGAAAGCCGTTTTGAATACCTTCCAAAATAAAATCCCGGTCCTGTGAATCGGGAGGGAGTAATTCTCCCCCATGCACTAAAGTCCAAACTGTTGTCCCATGAGGAGATGGGCACTACTAATCGTGCCCCATTGGCGCCCCGTTTTTTGAAGCAGCATTACGAGTTTTCCCATGCCCCTGTGCGGAGTGACCCGGAGATAAACAAATAGTACAACAATGTTGCATTTTGCATTCGGTTCTCATACAGTTGTCGTTATTGTAGTTGCGGTATATTTCCAAACCACTCGGCATGAAAGGGCCTTTCCGTCGATTGTTAGTACTCTGTTGAGAACGGTTACCAACCTTTTTACCCTGTGAAGCCTCCTGAAGGGCTTTAGTGGTTGGATTGTTTGGTTTTAATACGAGGTTGAAATCTCGAAGATCTTGTCGATATGTTCCCCATTCAAAACCCTCGAGGGCCTGGAGCTCCCTGTATTCGCGGTCATATAATAGAACGGAAAACCACAAGTGTTTATTCGCTAAGCGGAAGATATCAGCTGTGTATTTCAGGTATGGGTTAACGTCCTGTAGTTTGCCTGTCTTAATCAAGGCTGACATAATTTTGATGTTGGCATAGCCCCACCGTTCCATTGGCACTTTGTCTAATGTTCTGGTCCTACCTACTCGGAATTCTATGTTATTCCCCAAAGCGATGGAATCGTAAACAGGGGTTGGATTCTTGTCAGATATAGTCCACAATCCTTAGGGCTTTTTGTTTGTTATCCGACAACACATCAGTATTTATGGGAGATAAAAAAAAAGGCTCACCTGTGCCTGTACTACCAGTTGTCGCCAGTCCCACTTCTGCGGCTGGAGTAGGGTTAGATCTAGATCTACAGTGCGTGGATTCCGATGTGTTCATCACGGTAGCGTTCCGTAGGGCCTCCCGTTCTTTTTCGATTTTTGCTCGTAGCTCGGTTGTTTGGCGGGCCAGCTGTAGTTTTTTCAGCTGTAGCTGTAAAGCCTGTACTTCGGCATCGTCTGGTAGGGGATTAGCATCAGCTTCCGTCTCTACAAGTAGGTCGTTTTGTAAATGTTCCGCCTCCGTCGCTAAGGCATTTTGTACATGTTCAATAGCGTTTTCGTTGTCCGCCATTCCTAGTGCCGGCTGCTGTTGGAAGGAGTCGTGAAACTAGTCTCCACCGGAGTCTTTGTTTTCTAATACTTGCTGAATGATGTTGTTTAATCTGGCGCCTGCGTTGGGTCGTCGTTGACGATCCATGTTGGTATTCAGTATATGGTCTTGGCGATGAGTAAGTAGCGATTAAGCAATTAGGCAGCAAGCCTACCGCAAGCACATGGCGGCAGCAGCATGATACAGCAAGCACATGGTAAATTGAAAACGAGGCCCTGAACAACTTAGCGAGAGCTAGCAAAAATACGAAACTACTAAAATTATATTTACAAGTAAATAACACGTTATTATCGTATTTTCTTACCGTCTGTGAACAGGAGGTAAACAGGTTTTGAAGTCTCTGCTTGAAGGTTTTTCCCATTGTTGAAGAATTGTATGTCAAATTAAGAGAGTTGCGAAGAAAGCTGCTGAAGGCTCAGTAGTTAGGTAAGTAACTAGATGACGTCATAGTCATTGTGACGTCATAGTTACCACACGTGATGTCAAAGGAGAATTTGCCATAATGTAATTGTGACGAAGGTTTAGGGATTTGCATCAATTTCATCTTTTATCTTTATACAGTTTATTTTATTGAGTCGGCCTCTTCTTTGTCCGTTTTTGTGAATATTGCTCAAAGATTTTATCGTCTGATATTTCATATATGCAATACTGGAAATGAGGACAAATCTTTGTATTGCTATTTTAATTTATGTCTTCTAAATGAAATTTTAATGATCGTATGAATTGTTAGAAGCCTCATTTCATTTTCCAAATGGACCCTAGTAGAATAACAAAATTAAACTAAGTTTGAAAGGCACATTATCATTGGGTGGTTGGGTTGCACAGTGGTGACACACTAGCCTTTCATCTAGGCGGCAGGGGCTCGATTCCCCGATCGGATGTGAATTGGAATGGAGTCACCTGCCTGACCACGTGGGTTTTCCGTGTTCTCCGATTTTATCCTACAGTAAGCTCCCTCGCGTGCTTTAATCTGGGCCAACAAGTGTTATTGCTATAGGCTGGTGTAACTTGTTTCGCAATTGTTGTGAAATAAAGAGGGTTTACATTAAAGATATTAAGTTCAATTTGATGATGTCATCCCCTTTAGTTTTTCCTTATATTTAAACTTGTAATCAATTACATTGCTACGCCTTTTTACTTAATGAATCTCTGATTATAAGTCCATTTTAATGTTGTTATGAAAACTCTTTCATGTTATACTACAAAGTAACTCTGAACTTCCTGGAAACTAATAAGCTGGATGGGACAGGTTTTTAACCGTATACAGTTACTTTATTGAACAAAATAGAGACCGACTGAGATTCGAAACCTAAACTCTCGGCTCTTACAAGTCTCTGTCGATCGACAAGATCATTTACACGTAGTATACTTATAAGCTGAGTTGAATCTAATGTTAGCTAAAATTAACTATATTTGGTTGTTTACTTCAAAACTGTTATTATCGTATTTTCTTACCGTCTGTGAACAGGAGGTAAACAGGTTTTGAAGTGGCTACTTGAAGGTTTTTCCCATTGTCAAAGAGTATTTGTGTCAAATTAAGAGAGTTGCGGAGAAAGCTGCTGAAGACTCGGTAGTTAGGTAAGTAACTAGATGACGACATAGTCATTGTGACGTCATAGTTACCACACGTGATATCAATGGAGAATTTTCCATAATGTAATAGTGACGATGGTTTTAGAATTTGCATCAATTTCAACTTTTATCTTTATACAGTTTATTTTGTCGTGTCAGCCTCTTCAATATACGTTTTTAAGTTTATTGTTCAAATTGTAAGGAAACGTATTAGTGAATTGACCACGCGTATGTTTGTAGCAGTAAGATTTTATCGTCTGATATTTCATGTATGCAATACTGGAAATGATGACACTTCTTGTATTGCTATTTGAATTTTGTACTTATTGTCAACCGACTATCCAACAATAACTTATGCGCTCGAAATCGTATACTTTGATAATAGTGTGTGATTCTAAGGCTTTCATTCGAGTTTGACATAGAGGACAAGTTTTGATAATTAAAATAAAAAACGGAAATACGCTAATATGATATAATGGTACCTCTATGAAAATAAACTACGTTTTTTTATGAAAAACTGTGCATCCTTTGACAGCGTTCTTAAAGCTGAAGTCCACCTGGGCTCAAACGTTGTGTCGTCTTCGAAGGATGGCGGACATTTCGGATCACTTCCTCCATCGTCTTGCGTCGTTGTTGTCGTCGGCGTCGTCGTCAGTCACGCTTTAGCTTTCCAGACTTTTTCCCTACCAGAGTTATCGTCCTTTGCTCATAGGAAATTTTCATAATCATTTTTTTCCGCATTTTTTTACGAACTGCTTGACATATCGATTTCTGACTTTGCATATGACTTAATCATATTCGATAAACAGTTTAATTTGACATCCTGTATCAATATTGTTTTTAACCTAAAGTTATAAAACGTTTGGGAATTCTTAATATTAACTAGATATTTTTCGCTACCACTTGTCACATCAGTATGTAACTTGAGCATGACTTTTCAATAAATGGGGGATTAAAGTTCGAGTTCAATCCTCGTGTCCAATTCCACCTATTTCTCGAGTTATGTCACAAACATATTAAGTATCATACAATCACGATACCGTTCACATATGACCTCAGATGTTGTGTGGACCTTACTATGCATCAATCAATCAACCGACAACAGAATGCACGATGCCTTTTTTAAAATAACACATTTTAAGTTAAATGGGCGCAGGAGAAACACCCTCTTCTGTGGAATTCTAGTTTTGGTTTCATCAGTTGCTCCACTATTTAAATTCAATTGCGAATTTGATAAAAATGGAGTAACATAAAATTTTGATTTAGAACAACTAGAAATGAATCGGGATAAATTGTGAATGGCTTTTAATCTGAATCTGAATCGTTATTAATTTCATATCTGACCTTATCTATGAACAGTTTTTTTTTTTTTTTGTTTTTTTTTTTTAGTTTTCACGGCGACTTTATTTCAATACTGAAATCTCATAAGCATCTAGGAGTTCATACTAGAAGAGAGTACTCATACAGATAGCATTATGACTAAAACAAAGACATCAAAATATACAAAATGTATATATTTACGTAGAAAATATGTTCAACCATGTCTAGAATATTGTGAGGTTTGACATAATTGTAAGAAAAGAAAGAGAACAGAAGCATTCAGTATTAAAGGCAGCTAGAATTATCACAGGTTTGCCAAGTTTTACAAGTAAATCCTTAAAACAACGAGGAATTAAGAAAAACTCAATTTTTCATCAAACTATCTTGAATCCCTTCTTTCTCCGGAAGTGTCTGATCTGTCTGCTTATAACATCAGAATTAAAGATGAATTTGAAATTCATCATTATCGTCTAAGTTTAACTATGTCATTTTTATACCAAATCCATGTAATTTATGGAATAATGTGTCTCTGGAATTAAAAATAAAATATTAGTAATTTGAATCATTTTTCAAAATCCCAAAACAACAATCCTGTGTTAATTTTTTTTTCACAAAGTATGGAGAAAGGAATGTAAACAAATTACATTGTCGAGTCCACGAGACTAAATATGTCACAAAATCGTAATCTTAGTCCAATTTTGTCAAGTTATAACTTTGAGATCATACGCAGAAGTTAATTCATAAAGCAGTCAGCGGATTTTTACTAATTATCCCATGCTTTAGGTAGCAGTGTACAGTAAATATGCCCAATTTTGAAAAATATGGCACATGTCTTAGATATGTCAACATAACCAGGCAACCCTACATATTACCAATAATAATGTATATGTATTTGTATTCTATAACACATTTGCAATTTTATTACAGCTCTAAAGGATAAGTAAAGTTATTTTTTCAATGTTTTTTTAGGCCTGTGAAAACCATGGAACACTGTATCAAAAATTAAAAAAAAAAAAAAATGCAAAATATCATGATATTTGACCCAAAATGACACAATCATCTACACAATTATTTTTTTCTGAAACCTATTTGAAATCAAATATCTCTTTCCCAAATACAGAATTGATCTTGTTTTGACATATGTTGTACATTAAGTTTTCCCGCAATCTTACCATGAGTCATCATTTTTCGCTGTAGGCAAAACTAAATTTCCTGTGTAAATTTTTTTTTTTTTTTTTTTTTTTTTTTTTGTTCAAAAATTTTATTTTCAAAGACACCAACAAAATACAAAAATGTCCTCACACACGAGGGCTAGCATTCGCCATACTTCATTCATTCATTCCGTTTATTCCGTATATGTTAAAATAGTGTTGTGCAGCCTTGTAAGGGGAGCTTACTCCGAATCAAGTGCTCCTTGTAGTCTCGCATTCCCCAGACTCTCGTCCTCGCTCGAGACTGCCTCAAACGAGAGTCTGGTCAGATTGCTATTTGAATTTTGTGATACCAAAACGAGGCTTACCGAAAAATCGGTAAAGTTTTTCATTGGCTGACAGCTACACACCCACAAAATAAAGAAAACAAACAAAATGGCGACTGAGAGAAAGTTTCAAGAAGCTCTGGAGTTCACGCTTGTGCAAAGAAACATCGATTTCCAACTGAAAGATTTGCAGCTCGCTATTCTGAAGGATGTCGTTATGAGTAAGAAAGACGTTTTAGCAGTGTTACCGACAGGATATGGGAAAACTATCATCTATTCGCTTATACCAACTCTGGTGGATGCATATGAAAGCAAAACTGACAGTATTGTTATCGTTGTTTCCCCACTGGTTGCTCTGATGGAAGACCAGGTTGTCAATATTGAAGCTAGTGGGATCCGCTGTGTATACGCAAGTAAACAGCAAACAAGAGGTGAGTTACATTACATGTGCTTGTGCTCGAATGAGTTTCCGATATTTCAAAAGTTATGCCTGTTATAGTAGATACAGTATGATTAATGCATTGTTATTGTTGACAGAACGTCAAACTATACAGTAATAGATCTACTTTTAAATGAATTTTATAAAACCACATTTAGTAAATTTACCCATTCTGCTTCAGAAACTGATACAGAGCTGAAAAATGGAACAGTCCCGATTTTGATGATGAGCCCAGAAGCCCTTTTCCACGGGGAATGGAGACAGCTGTTTTCTTCCGAAACATATCAGACTAGAGTTGCAGCCATTGTTGTTGATGAAGCACACTGTGTAGAACAATGGTAAGTGATATGAAATTCTACATAACATTGCTAGTAGCATGCCCAATAAAAAGAACATTTATTTTTAGTGCCCTACGGGTGAAACCTGGGGGACTATATATGTTTTGCCTGCGTCCGTCCGTCCGGTTAAAGTCTTGGTTAAAGTTTTATATGGCACATGTACACCATTCACTTAATGATGGTATAATGATGGTATAATGGTATAATGATGGTATAAGGATGCTGATTCTTTAATTTGCATAGAGATTCTTTCGGTGTGTGGCATTACTTTTGTATGGTTAAAACTTTTTTCTCTGTATTTTTTAGGTTAAAGTTTTATAATGGCACACCATTCACTTAATAATGGTATAAGGATGCTGATTCTTTGTACAGTTAAAACTGAAAAAAAATATTTTCATTTTTTTTAAATTTTGGCATATTATGAACTTAAATTTGCTCTGTAATGAATGCTTCACTGATATGAGATTCTTTTGGAATAAAATCAGTGTACTACTATGCTGTGCTATGCATAATCATGTTTATATTTCAATCTAAGGCTGTTATTACACATTTCAATTTAAATTGAAATAATTCACTTTAGATTCTTTTACTCTTTATACAGTAGACTTAATACCGGAGTATCTTTTAGGGGCAGGAAACATTAAGTTGAATTTACACATTGTTTGGAGTGAACTTATTTCTATAAAATGATCATGCTTCAGTTTTGTAAACATTTTTACTGAAATTTGGCTAAAGGTATATATATATATATATATATATATGTATATGTGCCGGTAGGGGACATGTATTGGTTTAGCAATACTCACACAATGCTTGTTATTCTAAGAATTCTCTAAATTTCTAAGTGAAATGAACTCCTGTTCTATATAATTCTTCCAAATTGTGGTATAAATGCTGTTGTAATGATAACACTGTTGAGCTTTATCTTGATTATTTTCAGGGGAGATGAATTCCGAACGGATTATGGAAGATTAGCAGAGCTGAGAAGCATTTTACCAAAAGCTGGTATGCTGGCTTTGACAGCCACGGCTTCACCAAATTCCCGAATGTTAATAAAGAAAAAGCTCTGTATGGAACAAGCAAGTGTGATTGTCGGAAACTGTAACAGACAAAACATTACCCTAAATTGTGTTAAAGCACCATATGATCCTAAAGCAGCATTCCTGTGGTTAGTTGAACGCCTTAGGACAGAAAAGCAGCAGTATCCAAAGACTGTCATATATTGTCGCAGCATAAAATCATGTTCACTTTTATTTAAACTGTTTACAGATATTATGGGAGACCTTGCATATTGTGGAACTAAATGTGCAAAAAACCGGTTATTTGCCATGTATCACCATTCAACCTCAACAAAATGTAAGAAGATCATCATGGATAACTTTCCAAATCCTGACAGTACTTGTAGGATTGTAATTTGCACCTCAGCTTTCGGCTTAGGAGTCAATGTGCCCGACATCAATATGGTTATTCACTGGGGGGCTTCAAGGTCTATTGAAGGGTTTATGCAGGAATTCGGAAGGAGTGGTCGGGATGGAGGAAGTGCTATGTCTGTTTTGTATTATCATGGAATGGACATTAGCAAAACTTCAACAGATGACAAGATGAGGTCATATGCAACTGCAGATACCTGTCGGCGTGTTTTGTTACAAGAACACTTTACTCCAGATGTCAGCATTAATATGCAAATTAATCCACAACATTTATGTTGTGATAATTGCTACAGAAACTGTAAGTGCTCAAATTGTCCAGATTTACATACTGCCCTTCTTTCAGACTTAGAAGAAGATAATGATTTGTGTGCAGCAGCTTCAACAGTGGTGTGTCATGTTGTGTCGGAATCTCAACAAAAAGAAATTTCCGTCAACCTACACGAATATAGACAAATGCTGGTAGAGGAGAACAGTGTTCCATCTCTATTGAACACAGATATTTCAACTGGACTCAGTGTTTCATTGATTGACTCCATTACGAACAATGTTCAATATATAGGTAGTATAGAGGACCTATTGTCAGAGTACATATTTGATCAAAGGATTGCAAGTTCAGTGATGGACATTATTAACCGTAAACAAATATTTACAAATGGCTTATGTACAATACAAATTTACAACTAATAATGATGTTATTACACGTTCATTTTTATTGATGAACTATTTTTTATACATTTTATACAACAGGCAACCTAGAAAGGAAAACCCTTCCTTATGTATTCTAAAGCCTTAAGCTAACTAGTACTGATACAGACATGTCAACCTCTGAAACATTCAATGAGGGAGATCTCCCTCATTTTTCTACACCAGAAATGAGGGAGAAAGTGAGTGAAAAATTTGCGAAGCAATTTTTTTGTTGATGTAGCTATTGGAGATGTTTCACGCCATAGCCTTTAGGTGTCAATTACCCCAGGTCATCTTCCCCCAGAAAAGGTCAGCTGAATCCTTCCCTGCAGTGTAAGGAGGCAGGCCACACATGTGGTAATGTTAATACATTAGACACAGATAAATGTGATGCATGTCAAATATTTCATCTTTATCTACCTAACTGTATCCTTATATTGCCTGGTATATTAAAATATTATTATTTCAAATACAGTGTATGTGTTAAATTTTTATATGAAAATATTCCTCTGAGATTTAATGTGTCTTGTGTATCTTGATTGAGGGTGGGCAATTATATTGCAAAACTCATATATCTATTGCAATATTTTTCAGTGAGATTGTGATCATGATATGATTTTCAATATTTGAATATATTGCAGCAAAATTCAACAACTATTTGAGGGATTTCAACAGCAGAATTTTGGATATGTACACTTCAAGATAATTCTATATTGAAACCTTGAATATACTTGCATGATATATCACATATTCCTTTAAAGACTGCATTATATTGCGATATGAAAATTGTTTGCAATACCCACTCCTACCTTTCATAGGTCTGTATATATTTCACAAATTATTTATCTATACACCCATTATTAGCTGGTTCTATTGTACCAGTAAATGCATACAACTCCTACTTGTGTGTTGCTAAAGAAAAATCATGACTTTCAAAAGTTTTTTAATAAGGCAAGAAAGATGTTTTACCTGAGATTATTAATTAATCACAATATATAGGTACTTGAAAACACCTAATTTCCAGTGTTGAACAATATCACAGCTGATCATGAATACTTAGTAATTTATTATAAATAAAATGTCTTATCTTCTGACACTGATATTGCTAATTTAATCCTCCACATGTACACATGGAAGTTAAATAATTCATGCATACACTTTATATATAAGACATGTGAGCTGTATACAAAATGTCAATATCTTGAGTTAAATCAACATAACAAAATTTTCAAACTGCACATACACCACCCACATTCTATAGCTATACATACATGGTAAATTCCACATATCTGGTGTACATGTTCTAGTAGCTTAACAAATTTTACAACTTGAAACACATTTCAGATGCCTACTTTCCATTGATTTTGAATAATCCTTTAAATTTCACCAATGAATGATGTACTTGACATAAATATACAAAATATCAGTATTTTAAGATGAATCAACATAAAAATTCAAACTGCACATAACCGACTGTCATTCTACATAGATTTCACACACTTTTTGGTAACTTGCTGGTAACTTTAGAAATTTAACTTCTGGAAACTTACTAAAATGTCCTTTCTCCTGGTAGCTGGTATCAGTGTACAACACATGATAATCTAAAATGCATACTTTCCATTTGAATACTCCTGCTTCTTGACATTTAACCATTTGTGTAAGGCATGCGAGTTGACATTTTGGAACATATCAAACTGTTCTTGGAAAGAGTCATGTTGCCTACCTCTTATGACTGAAAACACATTTGCATTCTTCAGTTGGTTCACAACAGCCTTTATATCTTGTGTTTTGTCTCTTTGTGCATGGTGTATTCCTGCTGGATGAACACCAATTTCTCTTTCCAATTTCTCATTGACATTGTGGCAGAACATCATTGTTTTACCTATGCGGTCAACAATCTCTGGAGTTTGATTTGGTCCAAGTAATTTAACACGACCCTTTGCATACTTGTTAAGCAGTTCCATGACATAATCCCCATCCAGATTCTTGTCTTTTCCTCCAGACAAATTGACAAACCGATTCCAAATTATCTGATGTCTTTGCTTCTCTGTGAAAAGTGCATTCACACCTGCTAAAAGCAAGAAAGATTCAAGTCTGTACTTAATCTTGTGTGAAAGGTCATATACTAATAGACCATACTTCCAGTGTCTTATCTGTCGAATACCATCCCCATTTCTAGTAGCTAGAACATAGATTTTCCTGAGAAGCCCATATTTTGTGACATTGGTGGCATAATTGTACACTCCATCATCAACTATTGGCCCTTCAATGGCAGTTTCATCATCCTCAATCCTATTGACTGTTACTGTCAAGCTGTTCAAGAAGAATGTGTCCACTATTTCCCCAACAATCTTATCTAACAACCTCTTTTTGGATCCTTCATCAGCAGATTCTGTGAACAGTGGGACTTTTGGACAGGGATCCTCAATGCTATCCATTCCAAATGCTTTCAGAGCTGCTGCAATAACATGAGCACTTGTCACTAGGTCAATAAAAGATCCAACTGCATGATAATCTGCACTCACATTTTTTGTGACATTTCTTCTATTTATGACATTCCTTAGTTGATACAATGTGCCTGTTTCTCGTGCACTTCCTGGTTTGTAGAACCGGTCCATCATTGCCTGAAAAAATATAATCATTAATGAAACTAGTGATCTCTATCTACAATTGCACAGTAAAATATATGACTGAATATCAGTTAGTGATGGGTAATATTTTTAAGACAATAAGATGTGACCAATCCAAATGTCAAGAAGGAAATATTGAATGGAAAGAATTTGAAAAAAAAACTTCACAATACACAACTAAAAGTAAATTTACAAAGAGTCTACAGTCATTGATATTCCAAAAAGTTTGAATTCTGAAATTAAAGAGTGACATAGATTGATTACAAACTATTCTATTAGCTCTACAAGGTCAATGGGTGTGAGAAATGAAAAACTGAAATGGGCACTATAACAATAATTGGTTGTTCATAATTTGACTAGCTTTGTGTTATTTGATATTGTTAGAAATTTATTATGATCCCCGAATTGTGCATCACTCTGGCTTCTGTGAACATATATGAAGTTAATAGTAGCATTAAAGATGGAACACATCTAGGTACTAGTAGAGGCAAGGTCCAAAACATGTTATAAATTGGACATTAATTATAACTACCTGCAGGAAATTTATTTTCTCATGAAAATCTTCCACCATAGTTATCAAACCCTCCAATCTTTCCTCTTGTGTATCTCCATCAAGACGAGCCATATGTGCACCTCTAATTCGCTCACACGTCAATTGGTCACCTCCAACTGGAATTGCTTGCATCTTAGGATTTGTTTCTTCTCTGAAAAAACCCCAAGGAAATTCATGGAATTTATATTCCCACTTTCTTGACATATTTGAAGTTACATATCGTTTACATATAAGTTAAAACATGTCATTATCAAGGTATTGATAACTAATGTATTCATTGAAAATATGAAAAGTATATTTGTAATTTGTTTGTATTCACTATATATTAATATCAAAGATTAAAACTGCAATTGAAATCAATAAATAGTTAATTATTGATAACTAGCCCTTTGGCCTGTTCATTGATAAAGTATTGAAATGTACCTTTCTTGAATCTCTTCCAATTCAGTTCTGGCTCCAGGGACATACTGTTGTAAGTGCTCAAGGATCTCTATCATATCATTGGTTTTGTTTTCATTCTTTAGCAGAATTCCAAGTGGTATCTATCAAAATTGAAGTAAAACATTTAAAATCGAATTTTGTAATTACAATGCATTGGTATTACAATGTTGATGTATGAAAATATTTTTTCCTGTTAATTTCAATATTTCAATTTATAAAACATTTCAAATCTTTGCAAAAGAGACAAAAAATACTTTTCACTTTAGTACACATGTCATTTCATACTTTTTCTTTTAAAGTGTATACATAGAAATTTGATGATAAAGGAAATTTTAGCTCAATGCTTACCACTGTATGTTTCTAATTGAATGCAAGAAGTATCCCAACAAAACACTGCTGATTCTACATCAAAAAGGAACAAAACTGCAACAATTAACATTTCAACAGAATTATGCAATAAAATACTGCAGAACTGGTCATATTACAAAACATGGCCTTGGCATGTACATACATTGACATCTAGAGAAAGAATAATTCACTTTTTTTTTTAAATTCAATACCAACAAACTTTCCCTATATATATATATATCCTATATATATATATATATATATATATAACCCTTATTATTGACAACATGAAGGTTGATCTACTGTTATATGTTTTAATATCCATTTTAATTCTGTGTCTGACATTGTTAAATGTCAACCCCCTTTCAATGTTGGCTAACCAAATATCTTGAATAGACAAATGACTTTGTGGTTATGTTTTCTGCAGTATTTTAGATGTCTGTTAGTAAACGCATGCATTGATTTTGTTAGAAATCTGAACTTAACAAACTTGATCAGTACACAAAATGCATGTGTTAATAAATGTATTCAAAAAGCTCTAAGAATTATTATGACTATGAATATAATGGACATGCAATGACATGCATGCATAAATGATTTGGTCCATATTTTATACAATTTTCATACCTTTAAAATTAAACCATAATTAATTATAATTATTATTGTCATAAATTACAAACCAATTATTTTACCATGGGTACACTTAGGACTCACTATACAGACCTAAGTTCCCTGGAGAATTATTGGTTTATTTCCAAATTCTGATGTGGCACAGATAGTTCAATTTATTTTGAACAAATTCCTCTGTGTTGAAATGTAACTAATAAGGATCAGATCCCTATATAATGAATATATCCAGGCTAAGAAAATCACTAGTGCCACATAAAACTGGAAATTTATGCATTTCTTTTCAATAATTTTCTTTTCAATAATTTTGATAAAATTAACAATCTATTCTATTGAATTGTAACAGGATGCAATTGATATATTATAAATTATCAAAATTTAAAAGGTTAAATTTTTTCTCATTCATTTCTAGATAGTTGTACAAATATTTGGGAAGAATATCAAGTTATAAATCTTATTATTATGGTTACCATTTCCTTCATGTAAAAGATTTTACATTAATTATAGCAAATATCAAATATCATTGCAAAGATTGAAAGATATATTGCATGAAAAACTCAAGATATCAAAGCATCAAATCAAAGTATTGCATCCAATTAAATTCAAATCTTCCAAAATGAAGAAAAAAAACATGAACTTTTAACAACAACTCTGAATGTGACATATATAATATACCACAATAGATTTCTTCGACATTTCTGCTGAATAAGCATGTTGGAATTGTTTAGGACAAATATTTTCAAAGATTTTGAAGGATGACAGATGTTCGATCAGAATGTTGGATACAACCTGTATCATGTCTTTTCTAAGAGTGTAATTGTCCTCAGCAGTAGGAAGAAATTCGCTGTTTTCAACCTCCATCAAATTTCCGACAGGCTCATCTGTGAAACCCTCACAGCTCACTCTATCTACAACAGACATGATTTGAGTAAAATGCCTCGACACATTTTGATGTTCCTGTGTCATTTCCCTGACTTTTATATGAAAGTCCAGGTTGTCGAGGTTAAATCTGTAGCCTAGGGGTTCACCATGTTGTTGAAATTCTGAATGGTAGATGGTTGAATAGGAATGTTCATCTATGACTGAGGGTTGATCTAATCCTCCTGCATAAGAGTGTTCAGTGCTCACCCTATCCACAATACTTTTAGCAGCAATAGTGTCTGCTAACCTCCTCTGATAGGTTTTCATTACTTGCTCATTTAGTTTTTTCGCTGTGTTCAACTTTTCATTCAAGGTTGTATGGGTTACAGAAAAACCCAGCTTTGCAAGCACCGAAAAGCCATCTTTCTGTAATTGGTTGTTGTACATTGTTATGGCAACAACATGTTGAAGAGAGTTAAGCATTTTTGAACGTCCCTGCAAAAGAACACACAAAGCTGCACAAACCTTAACCTGATCGAATGTCTTGCTATAACCAGAGGTTGCTGCTTGGGTTGCACATGCCCATAACATGGGTGCATGACTTTCAAAATCCTTTTGAATTTCTTTCATGTTGAAGTTTTCCAAATCTCTAGTTTCCCGTTTCTGTAAATGTACTTCAAATTCATTTGTTTGTTTTGAAAAGACACAGCATTCCTGTTCAATTAACTTCTTAACTGCCTTCTTTGCATTTTCTTTGGTTGCATGGTCTGAAGAATTTACAAGTAATGATAAAGCCTTTTTGAAGCTTCCATTTGCTAATGATTTTACAATTGGAAGCATCTGTTCACAGAGTTTTGAAGATCGAAATGACACTGTATGTTTCAGGGTTTTCTTAACCGAAAGTGATGAAGATTTGATTCTCTTTTGTTGGTTACTACTTTGAGGCCCAGGTGAAAATGGAACAGCGAGATCCTCTGTGAATGAGCTCGAGGCTTTTTTTGATGGAGTTAAAAACAATGATCTTGTTGATGGCTTTCTAATTACTGTTTGTTGTCTAGACTGCTTTTCTAGGGATCCTGAAAAACATAATTGAATATCGAAAATAATATATATGTAACAGATATCTGCCAGTGTAAGTGCATGAAGATATATATCCTTTCCTAGATTATAATCACCTCTAGCTACCACCTGTCTACTGTAAACATATATAATGTCAAGTTTTATATTACTAATTATTAACTTTTGAGCATATAATGTTACTGAGTTAACACTCATCATATCATATTTTATGACTTTGATATTATTGTAATATAACTAACAAATGCTATATTTACGTGTTCATATCTAAGTCAGGCAGAAAAAAAAGATTTCCATGCCTTTATCATCTGGCCTTTACGCTATAGATTAATCCTAATAAACAAGTTATGATGCAGACATTTGTGACGTAATTTAAGTAGTTGTTTCAGTTATCAATCATTTATTTAGATTATGCGTTTACATCAAACACAATCTGGATATAAGGTAGAATGGTTCTTCTGAATATGTTCCGATTGTTACATGCATGATAATATTGAATAAAAATTAAATGCTGAAAATACCTTGATCTGGAGTAGCTCTCTTGTCAGGAAACTTAGATTGTCTTGGTGTTCCAGGTGTTCCTATGGCCATACTTCGTTTTTTCACAGATATGACTTTAATAAATGTTTGTGACGACATCATAACTTTGTCATATAATTGTGACCGTCTGCAGTCCATGTCTTTTATTCGTAGCAGCAGTTTATAACAAGGCGAACACACATATGTCCCAACATTTTCTTCGATACAGAGATTGTTCTTGTAACAGTAACATACAATTTCAAAAGCAGGACCCTTGTTCTTATCTTTTCGGATTATGTAGTACCTTTGTTTGTTTTCTAAACAACAAGAAACACACCTGTCACTGTCTGGAAAGCGAATTCTGTCAGTTTCTTTTACTGGAGTTGCCATATTTGTTTACATTTTTCAGCGCCCTCTACCGGTCACAAAATTCAAATAGCAATCTGACCAGACTCTCGTTTGAGGCAGTCTCGAGCGAGGACGAGAGTCTGGGGAATGCGAGACTAAAAAGAGAGGTGAGTACAAAAGTCGACACGGCCATTTTATCCGGATTTTGTTTTTCCTGTGATATACATATTTATACATGGTGAGATAATTATTTTATCCTCTGCTAATTTCAATTTTTTTAAATTTAATTTACAGTTCTTATTTTAGCGACGAAAAAAGTGTTATGATAACAAAAACCGAAAATAAAATAAAAGGTTTGATTTTTATAATAATTTCCGGACTACGTCGATTAAACTATTGGACTACGACCTCGGAAAAAATGTAAACAACGCGCTGCTGCGTTGCGGGTATTTTGATGCACAGAAGAGGATTTTTCGTCAGTTGCAGCCGGACTATTTTATAATTGGTAGGTTTTTATGTAAATACACATGTTTGTTCATCCAAAATCTAGAATTCAGTCTTTTAATATCGATGTTAGGCGAGTTTGAAAACTGGCCGGCCCGGCCCGAAATCAAAAGCAGACGGGCAGACGACAGTCCTACCTGACACGTTTAAATTCCCAATGTTAGCCCTTTCGCAACCAAATGTGACAAATACTTCAAAAATACTACAAAACACGTCTTCATTCCAACTTAATCGTCTTCGTGTTGATAGTTTTCCTCAAATGTCATGAATTGGATTATTTTTGCAGGCAAATCGCCTTGGTGGGCTTACTAAAGGCGAGATAGAGGAAGAGAATTGACCGGAATGTTCAATAAGTACTCGGTGATTTAAACTTGATAGGATTGTTTTTTATCAATTCTATCAATTCTTTATTAAGACCCTGCGTAAGGATAAACATGCTAAATAAAGAGGATACAGAACAGTATTGATATATATTGTTTTTCATTTTACATGATAGAGTCTAGGTACCTTCAAGACGTGTTATATTAATTTATTAAGCATCAATGCATTGAAAATTATATAAGACTTATTCATAGTGAATTGATTGAAAACGACTCGTTCTCTAGTATTTTTTTCATGCACATGTCTGTGTCAATTACAAAAAGATAAAGGTCACATGTTACAGTGATTAGTGAAACATAAACTGTATGTTTGCCAGCGACCTAGCATCTTCATACCTTGAGATCATATTTAAAACAAAATTCACACAATGATAAGGATGTTAATATCTCCAGACAAGATAAGTCTCAGGGTTTTTAATGATTCAGTTTGTTGGTTTGTACAGTATAGCTTTCCTAAATTAACACATTATATTATTATAGGACAAACTCTATTTGACACCATCATATACCGTATTTATTCTAATAAACGTCCCCACCCTAAAAAACGCCCCAAAAATTCCTCAATTCGAGAAAAAGAACTTACCGTGGTATGTAATTGCAATTTCATACCCGGGTGTCAAAATGTTTGTCACTTAGTTTTACAATGTTTTGTATACATATACACATGTTTCATGGTGTGAAATGGGTACATTTGTACATACAACAGATCTCACAACTTACCGACTCTGAAAAATTTTGATCTCCATTAAACGCCCCCCCCCCCCCCCCCCCCCCACCTGGAAAATTTCACGCCCCCAGGGCGTTTATTAGAATAAATATGGTAAGCACAATATGTAATTAGGCCTAACTGATTTTAACAAAAATATTTTTGTAATTAATGGTATATATGGGTATCGATGAGGCAAAGCCTCATGAAAAATATGCTCATGTGTTTTAAATACCAGCACTGCCTGAAGGGCCAGTGATCTTATGCCTTGCGCAATGTCTGTTATCCATTCTCATCCATCAATATTTCCATTAAATCTCTACTGTTTCTCTGAATTCCAGAATGGATCTGATGATAAACACATGGTATGGCTCCTATATAGGGCCAGAAAGAGGTGCTCAATAGGGTAAAAATAGAAGAAAAAAAAACTTAAAAAAAATAAAAACAATTAAAAATCCTTCTTGTTAAAGAATAACAGGATTTAGTCCACCTTTGAGTTAGAACCATTGTTAGGAGAGGCAGCTCAAAAAGTAGGAAACTATTTGTAGTATAACTTTCATGATAGTATTTTGCCATGATTACTGAAATATCCAGGTGTAAGTAATGCAGGCCCTCTGGGCCATTTGTTATTTGAGCAATATTATTGGTCAATCAAGTATCCCAATAGTAGTTTGTAATTTCAATTATACAATTTCTTTGAAGTCTCAATGTTTGCTTACTAAGATTTATGAAACCTTTTTTAACATGATCAGTATGGAATAAATACTGATTTATTGGTTTAACACTTTGTGCCAAAATTATATAATGTAAAGTTTCTATTCTTTTCCAGACTGAAAAAACAATATGCCAAAACACTTTTGTTGTGTTGAGGTGTAGATCTGATCCCTCAGCCTGTAGTCCTAAAGGAAAAAACTAAAAAGAATCATCGACTGAAAGAGTTGTGGTCAGCTTGTCGAGTGAGAATGGCTTGATCAAATCAACTGGTATTATCATGGAATAGCAATCAGCATGTCTTGACAAATTCCCAGGAGGCAGATCTGGATTTCTACCTAGACTTACAGTGTTGCTTCTCGGGGCCCTGGAATCTCTAAAGTCTGTGGAACTGAACATCAGTTCAACCACACGAACCATAAGAACTGTGTACTATGAAGAAAACCATCAACTCCGCAAAATCTATAACTGTTGTGCTTTCTCCTGTAACACAGGTATTGTTTTATGTTAGCATTTAATTAACAGTTGACAGTAGATTCTACATGCCATGAGCGAGGACTGTTTAAAAAAAATTGCAAAAGGATTCAAGACTTTTAAGGGGGATTTATTTTATGGATGGTGTGTTGAAAAAGGAAGAGAAAGAGAAGTGGGAGAAGATAAGAATATGAGAGGAAGGGTGAATAGAGAAACATGTTAAATGCTAGTGTTAAAGAGTAAGAAGGAAAACAGAAATAAAAATAGTGTTGTGAGAGAAACGAAAATGAGAATGGAAGGGAGGGTAGAAGATGTTGGAAGTAAGTAAGGTGTGTAAATGTTGTTATATTGTTAAATATTGATTGAATAAAACATTATGAATCTATTTGATGTTTTTTTTTGTTTTGTTTGCTATATTTTTGAAAGGCTTCTTTATAAATTATAACATACATACATGTATTAGCATTTTGTTTATCAATACAATGATTATTAGTTTTTAGCCCACCATCATCAGATGGTGGGCTATTTAAATCGCCTTGCGTCCGTGGTCCGTCCATCCGTCCGTAAACAATTCTTGTTATCGCTATTTCTGAGAAAGTACTAAAGGGATCTTTCTCAAATTTCATATGTAGGTTTCCCTTGGTGCCTAGTTATATATATATTGTATTTTGGGACCGATCGGAAAACAACATGGCCGAGAGACAGCCATCTTGGATTTTGACAATTGAAGTTTGTTATCGCTATTTCTGAGAAAGTACTGAAGGGAGTTTTTTCAAATTTCATATGTAGGTTCCCCTTGGTGCCTAGTTATGCATATTGCATTTTGGGACTGATGAAAAACAGCATGGCCGACAGGCAGCCATCTTGTATTTTGAACATTGAAGTTTGTTATCGCTATTTCTGAGAAAGCACTGAAGGGATCTTTCTCAATTTTCATATGTAGGTTATCCTTGGTGCCTAGTTATGCATATTGCATTTTGGGACTGATCGGAAAACAACATTGCCGACAGGCAGCCATCTTGGATTTTGAACATTGAAGTTTGTTATCGCTATTTCTGAGAAAGTACAGAAGGGATCTTCCTCAAATTTCATATGTAGGTTCCACTTGGTCTGTTGTTATGTATATAGCATTTTGGAACCAATCGTAAACAACACGGCCGACAGGCAGCCATCTTGGATTTTGACAATTGAAGTTTGTTATCGCTATTTCTGAGAAAGTACAGAAGGGATCTTCCTCAAATTTCATATGTAGGTTCCACTTGGTCTGTAGTTATGCATATTTGCATTTTGGGACGGATCGTAAACAACATGGCCGACAGGCAGCCATCTTGGATTTTGACAATTGAAGTTTGTTATTGCTATTTCTGAGAAAGTACTGAAAGGATCCTTCTCAAATTTCATATGTAGATTCCCCTTGGTCCCTTGTTATTGATATTGCATTTTGGGACCAATCGGATAACAACATGGTCAACAGGCAGCCATCTTGGATTTTGACAATTGATGTTTGTTGTCGATATTTCTCAGAAAGAACTGAAAGGATCTTTCTCAATTTTCATATGTAGGTTCTCCTTGGTCCATCGTATTGCATTTTTGGACCAATCTGAAAACATTGTCGAAAGACAACCATTATCACTAAATCTCAAATTTCATATATAAGTTTCCCTTGTTTAAAAAGCACTGGAGGGATGTTTCTCAATTTATACAGATTAGTAAGAGGAAGGGAAAAAAGAGAAAAGTTCAATCTGACATGGAACCTATGAAGATCATTCAATTGTGGGCGCCAAGATCCCTCTGGGATCTCTTGTTTTCAAGTAAAACTAATGTAAACAGCATGTGAAATATATGTAAAGCTCACGTGAAATTCATGTGAATTTTTTCATGTGAAAAATTTCACGTGAATTTCACTTTTTTGCCCTTTTCACGTGAATTTCACGTGAAGGAATATTGCCTGTGTACATGTACAGTCAACAATTGATCTACCCGCTCGCTCAAGCGGAACTACTATCACCGCTGCCTATTAAATCTTTAAACGACTGAAACAATAGCGTAATTACTTCCGAGGTGTTCAGAATACGTCTGTATCATGATCAACTGTCACTGCTGTCTATCGGTAACATGCCAACTCAGGAACAGTAACATTTCATACGCGCATGCGAAGCTAAACTTCCTGTGTTAACACACATGGAAATGGCGTGTTATCGGTAAAACGTAAGTAGGCCTATCGAACAGTATTTTATATGTCTAATAGAAGGTAATAGTTCTGTTACGTTTTACATATAATTCGTGTTAAATGTAAACGGCTTTTTGATATGACGTTAATAAATTGTCATTCGGCTGAATTCCGTTTAATCGTTATTCCTTTTGCAAACATGACATGTGCAGTACATTATATCGTTATTGACGTGACTTTAATAAGTGAAAGAAAATCTACCGTGACTGTCTATCGGCAAAACTACGAGTGACAGAACGAAGCATTACATATACATACATGTACATGTATTGATCAGTCTTTACACTAATCTGTTGAGCGAAAGAGCGCAGTAATAATGATCATATAATGTTGACAAATATTGACCGAAGTTTGCACCAAAAATGACAACTCGAAGTTTTCTCGTGGTCCCGTTGAGTTCGAGTTAACGAAGTTCCACTGTATAATGCAAAATGCTAAACTGGTCGTTTGACTAACATGGAATCCCAGATAATGGAACGAAATCTTGCACCAATCTATCATCTTCAAAAACCTCACTTTTGATCAGCGTACAATTCATGATAACACCAAATATTCCCACTTTTATCCAGACAAACGCGTGGTCAATGACCTTAACATAAGGTCATGGTAATATAAATCAGGAAGGGGAATAGGAACCCTGACGTGCACTCCTCTCATGCAACTTATAACTTGTAACGTACACAGAGTATGTACGTTAACTAGGGTATGAAAAACAAGTCATCGCAAGCGAGTACCAGCTGAATTATCCTAAAACCTTAACCTGAGCACCTGTTTCATGTTACTTTTTTACCGGTTCGCTTCGAAAGTCATATAAGACAGATTTTACTATAAATACGAAAAAAAATAAATTCCATGATAATGTCGGATGTGATTGTCTGGTCTTTGATACTCCATCGACTAAGAACATGTAAGATCTACTGGTCAACACCCTAGAAGTAAAAGCTCTCTTAAGAACGTGCCAGGTTTTGGAGGTGGAGGAAAGCCGGAGTACCCAGAGAAAAAACACCGGCCTACGGTCAGTACCTGACAACTGCCCCACGTAGATTTCGAACTCGCAACCCAGAGGTAGAGGGCTAGTGATAAAGTGTCGGGACACCTTTTTTTTTTTTAATTTTTCAATTTTTCAATGTCGGGACACCTTAACCACTCGGCCACCGCGGCCCTAAACAAAGGACGAACTGACGTGTTTGCACAACAGATTACCAAACAAGGTAGCACTATAACACATGTATATGCACACACGTATTGCATTGCAGGTAGATTTTTTAACTTAATTTTTTTTAACAAAACAACAAATGTACCTTTTTAATGTCCATGTAATCGTTATTCACAAAACATACATTTCAGTCAGCAAGCAAAAGAAAACACTAATATTACACGTACACGTAGTAGAAATTAAACATGAACAAATAAGAAACATATAGATAATACTTTCAGTCAGCAACATATATCACCAAAAAAACACTAATTACATACATTTCAGTCACTCAGTCAGCATGCAACATTGGAAAAGAAAGTCCTAATATTACATGTACATATAGTTCAAATTAAACATGAAAAAAGAAGGATATACCTACATTTACAAAACATAACATTTCAATTTATTAAAAAATTGTTTTAAAAAATATCAACATTTATACAACATCTAAAATTGGGTCCTACAGTATATGGCATTATCAATAATGGCATTACAGTTCATGCAGATTTTCATCTTTACTCCAAGTAAAGAAGGCGTGATGCTTTGTCGGCGTAGTCCATCAGACTCATTGAGACGTTCCTCGAGTTGGGCAAGTCGGTGGTCGATGTTTCGGTAGTCTTGGTGTGTGGTCTGGTTGGTTCTCCTGTGTCCTTCTGTATCCTGTTGCTTTTGTCGCTGGTCTGGATCTCCTGGAAGACTCTGATGATGGTGAAGATGTTGGGATGAAACTGGCAAACTTTCCTCTTCAGTTTCCCGTGCCAGGGTTCCAGGTCTTTGGTGGTGCGGTGTCTCTCTGTCTAAGTAGTAGTTCCAAGTCTGTCTGCGTTCCTCTTTCCATTGAGGCACGACGTAGTTTGTGAAGGGTATGGTGCTCACGTGTAGGTCAGCATCCTCTAGTTCTTCCAAGGCGTTGAACCACATGTCCTCCACAATATTACAGGCGTACTAGACTGTTGATAGAATTATTGGTCACGTAAAGCTGCTGCAAACCTTTCCATTGAGCCTTTCTCCATATACATTGTGTGAATTGGAAAAACATTCCTTAACTGCGAACCCGGGGAAAACCTGGACCTGGCGTTGTGGGCAGCTGTCTCGTAGTGGCGGGTATCATCAACTTTGATCACCTGAATCCACCATCAGCCTTGATCATCATATGTATTTTTCCAAGTAGTAAAAGTTATAATCTTTACATTAATAAGACAGTTTTACTCTCAAGATAACCAAAGTTTTTTGGGTATTAAGTCCTGAACATTCTTAATGCGACCCGAAGCATCATTAATTACCGCAAAGACATCAGGTATTTGTATATGTCTTTTTCCTGTACTTTCGGCGTTAATTTCATTACGTGTAGGTACAAACACTCGTATAACCCACGTTCGGACATAGATTTCATCAATAGAATTTTGTATGTTTCCGATGTCCGAATGAAGGAATGCCCCTTTAAAAAATCTTTGCTTTAATCAATTCTTTTTATAAATTTAAATCAAATTAATATTAAAAAATAAATGAATAAATAATCAGCCGCAGGTAGGTCTGCATGTGAATGTGAATACGATACTGTACTAAAACAGCAATGTTAGAATTTATTATAAAGATACTTATTTTTATCATCCCTATAACGAATTTTTGCACGCATAATCTACCTTATTATGAGTCGGGTAACTCCGCAAATAAGATGACGTAACGGAAATATATATAGATATATATATATATATATATATATATATATGACATAGTCTGCTATATTCGTCTACCACCGCCATCTTAGATTTTTAACCATATACACGATGGCATTGAGGATATATTGGTTGTAGATTTATTTTGAAATCTTGTTTCGTACAAGGAAATACTTATGCGAAACTAGGATTAAAGAGTAATTGTGGACACAACTCGAAGCAATGTAGACATTTATTGTGACGTGTACTGTGCCGGGGATTGATATACCCAGACTAGCAAGTCATTATACCACTCAGGTAGGTTTGTAATTTCTAATGTTTTAAGGATTCATTTCTCTATCGTATATTGTATCAAGAAACTAGAAATCCTTTCCCGTGATACCGAGGTAAAATGCTTTATAAAAAAGTTCGATTGTTCTTATTTAACAGAGATTTATACACACACAGTGTACCCGTATGATTAGTCTGGTAGTATGTGAAAAAGATAACAACACGGAAGTATAAATACTCTAGGCAGTTAAACTCGTCTACAGCCGCCATGTTAGATATTTTATGACATACACAATTATGTTTTTATTGGATTTATTTAGCTGGCATGTTTCATACAACGAAAACAATTATGATACGAGGATTTAATATCTAAATAGCAGGATTGTGAACTGTACCATGTACATGTATTAATAAACCAAGGCTATTGAGTCATTTATACCTCAAAGATAGGTGTCTACATTGTGATAGTTTTAGGGTGTATAGATAAATTTAGAATTTGTGATGTGTACTGTACCGGGAAATGATAAACCCAGACCAGCTGGTAATTACACCACTCAGGTAGGTTTCTAAATTCTAATGTTGCAGGGACGCATTT
Organism: Pecten maximus; assembly: GCF_902652985.1. NCBI lineage: Eukaryota > Metazoa > Mollusca > Bivalvia > Pectinida > Pectinidae > Pecten > Pecten maximus. The sequence continues at coordinate 42,967,600 of NC_047018.1, forward strand.
AGAAATATCGATCGACTACCGTACGTTAATGCCCCCAAACAATATCTATTTCCCCCATGATAATGTTCACAAAGCAACATATAATTACCCCATGCCGATGCTCTTAAAGCAACATGTAGTTATTCCATACTAATGCTAACCTAGCAACACGTAGGTACCCGATACCAATGCTCTCAAAGCAACACCTAGTTACCACATACTAATGCTCACTAAGCAACACGTAATTACCCATGCTAATGCTCACCAAGCAACACGTAGTTACCCCATACTAATGCTCACCAAGCAACATGTAGTTACTCCATACTAATGCTCACAAAGCAACATGTAGTTATCCCATATTAACGGTCACCAAGCAACATGTAGTTACCCCATACTAATGCTCACTAGGCAACATGTAGTTACCCCATATTAACGCTCACCTAGCAACATGTAGTTTCCCCATACTAATGCTCACCAAGCAACACGTAGTTACCCCATACTAATGCTCACCAAGCAACATGTAGTTACCTCATACTAATGCTCACCATGCAACATGTAGTTTCCCCATACTAATGCTCTCAAAGCAACATGTAGTTACCCCATACTAATGCTCACCAAGCAACATGTAGTTATCCCATATCAACGCTCACCTAGCAACATGTAGTTTCCCCATACTAATGTTCAACAAGCAACACGTAGTTACCCCATACTAATGCTCACCAAGCAACATGAAGTTACCCCATACTAATGCTAACCAAGCAACATGTAATTACCCCATACTAATGATCTTAAAGCAACATGTAGTTAACCTATACTAATGCTCACCAAGTAACGTGTAGTTTCCCCATACTTATGCTAACCAAGCAACATGTTGTTACCCCATGCTAATGCTCTCAAAGCAACACGTAGTTACCCCATACTAATGCCCACCAAGCAACATGTAGTTAACCCATACTAATGCTCACCAAGTAACGTGAAGTTACTACATAATTATGCTAACCAAGCAATACGTAGTTTTCCCATGCTAATGCTCACCAATTAACATGTAGTTTCCCCATACTAATGTTCACCAAGCAACACTTAGTTACCCCATACTAATGCTCACCAAGCAACACGTAGTTCCCCCATACTAATGCTCACCAAGCAACATGTTGTTACCCCATGCTAATGCTCTCAAAGCAACACGTAGTTCCCCGATACTAATGCCCACCAAGCAACATGTAGTTAACCCATACTAATGCTCACCAAGTAACGTGAAGTTTCCCAATACTAATGCTCACCAAGCAACATGTTGTTACCCCATACTAATGCTCACCAAGCAACATGTAGTTACTACATAATTATGCTAACCAAGCAATACGTATTTTTCCCATGCTAATGCTCACCAATTAACATGTAGTTTCCCCATACTAATGTTCACCAAGCAACACTTAGTTACCCCATACTAATGCTCACCAAGCAACATGTAGTTACCCCATACTAATGCTCACCAAGCAACATGTAATTTCCCCATACTAATGCTCACCAAGCAACATGTAATTACCTCATACTAATGCTCACCAAGCAAAATGTAGTTATCCCATACTAATACTCATCTGGCAACATGTAGTTTCCCCATACTAATGCTCACCAAGCAACACGTGGTTACCCCATACTAATGATCACCAAGCAACATGTAGTTTCCCCATACTAATGCTCACCAAGCAACACTTAGTTACCCCATACTAATGCTCACCTAGCAACATGTAGTTACCCCATACTAATGCTCACCTAGAAACATGTATTTACCCCATACTAATGCTCATCTGGCAACATGTAGTTGCCCCATACTAATGCTCACTAGACAACATGTAGTTACCCCATACTAATGCTCACTAGGCAACATGTAGTTACCCCATGCTAATGCTCACCAAGTAGCATGTAATTACATCATACTAATGCTCACCATGCAACATGTAGTTACCCCATACTAATGCTCACCAAGCAACACGTAGTTACCTCATACTAATGCTCACCAAGCAACACGTAGTTACCCTATACTAATGTTCTCCAAGAAACATTTTTAGTTATTCCATTTTAACGCCCACTTAGCAACACGTAGTTACCACATGCTGATGTTCAGTAATCAAGATGTAGTTATGTAACGTGTGGAGCGGTTAGATATTTAAGTAAACAACACACTTGATGTGAACTACCTGGCTCAAATAGGATCTACCAAATGACAAATGTTATACAATAGAACAGCAGTAGGAAATCTTAGTTTCAAAAGAGGCCAATGGCCTCGGAGTACGATAGTCCAGTTAATCAATGTTCAATAAAAAAATAATATATTTGTTTAAATTGTGTGGAAATTCGAGCAAGTGTTCACTGACCTTACTAAGGTAATTATAATGTTTTAACCAACGTACTCAAACCTAAATTCCAAACACTTACATCGCATACATAAAAATGTCATTATTAAATGACATTTCTTTTGGAAAGGCAGGTGACATGATCAGTGGACTTCACTGATATAGACGCATCAACATATCAGAATATGCCCGAATCTACCGTTGTTTATATGGTCCTCCAGGTAACCGCAGATTCACGTGGTGGTCAGGGAGTATTTACATAAACCAACATTTATCAATGATAGAGTACAGGACAGATTGATTCCTTCCCTTTAAATGTAATCATACTGTTTATAATTTAAACAATTCTTTGGACTGCTAATTTCTGCTTGGTTTCGGACACCTATTATAACCAGTAAATTTTGCATGTATTGTTGCACACCTGGATTATAAATCATTCAATAATCAGTCGTATGTAGGTCTGCCTGTGAATGTGAATACGACACTATATTTAAGCAACATTGTTAGAATGTATTATAAAGAGACCTATTTTTATCATCCCTATAACGAATTTTTGCATGTATGCTCGATCAACCTTATTATGAGTCGGGTCACTCCGCAAATCAGATAACGTAACGGAAGTATATTGACATAGTCTGCCTTATTAGTCCACCACCGCCATCTTAGATTTTTAACCATGTACACGATGGCATTGAGGATATATTGGTTGTAGATTTATTTTGAAATCTTGTTTCGTACAACGAAATACTTATGCGAAACTAGGATTAAAGAGTAATTGTGGACACAACTCGAAGCAATGTAGACATTTATTGTGACGTGTACTGTGCCGGGGATTGATATACCCAGACTAGCTAGTCATTATACCACTCAGGTAGGTTTGTAATTTCTAATGTTTTAAGGATTCATTTATCTATCGTATATTGTATCAAGAAACTAGAAATCCGTTCCCGTGTTACCGAGGTAAAATGCTTTATAAAAAGTTCAATTGTTCTTATTTAACAGAGATTTATACACACACAGTGTACCCGTATGATTAGTCTGGTAAGTATGTGAATAAGATAACAACACGGAAGTATAAATACTCTAGGCAGTTAAACTCGTCTACAGCCGCCATGTTAGATATTTTATGACATACACAATTATGTTTTTATTGGATTTATTTAGCTGGCATGTTTCATACAACGAAAACAATTATGATACGAGGATTTAATATCTAAATAACAGGATTGTGAACTGTACCATGTATCAATAAACCAAGGCTATTGAGTCATTTATACCTCAAAGATAGGTGTCTACATTGTGACAGTTTTAGGGTGCATAGATAAATTTAGAAATTGAAAATTTCTATCGAAGTTTTTTTTAGGATACTAGAAATCTTTTCCCTCGACACACTGTAAGTAACAGAGGTGTTTACCACGGACAGAAATAATAATTAATGTTGTACAACAGAAGTGTGCTTTAGCTTTAATAGTATCCTACTTATAATTGAATACATATTAAGAAAATCTCATATGACAGTGGTCAGACTCTGCTAGGGAAAAAACAAACAAAAGCAACTCGGGATATGATTTTAGCGATTACGGTTTGTATCCTCGCTACCATTTTATTCAACGTTTGTAACTGTGTGGGGATTGCACAACATCAAAATTATAAATGTTGATTGCCGTATCTCGAGCTGGCACAACATCCAATTCTAAATGTTTTATGTCAAACTGACACATCATTCAAATTTAAAAAAAAGTTGATTGTTGTATTTCGAGCTGATACACCATTCAAATTTTGAATGTGGAATGACTATGTCAAGTTGGCACCGCATCTAAATTCTGAATGTATATTGAATATTAGGCAAACATCACAAGCAGATATTCGGAAGCGTACTATAAGGTCAATTCAATTCGTCAATTCCTGCCATGTTAAGTTTTTATGACATAAACGATGTTATTGGAGATAATTATAAGTATAGATATTTAACAATCATGTTTTGTAAAACGAAATAGTAATGAGATACGGAGATTAAAGCGTCATTGTAGACACATCTCTAAACAACATGATTTAATGTAGACATTTACTGTGATGTGAACTGTACAAGGGACTGATATTCTTAGACTAGCGAGTCATTTATACCACACAGGTAGGTATCTGAACTCAAATATTTATGAATTGATGGAAATTGACAATATCTTGGTAATAATGTTTAAGAATACTAGAAATGTCTTCCTGTTTTACACTTGATAAATGTTATCACATACAAAGTTGCTTAATCATGGTCGAACAGAACTTTTGTTTAAGGTTCAATAATAAAATGTAATTGAATACATATTAGAAAAAGAACAGGAAAATCCCCTGCAGCATCATTTTAGCGAGTGCATTTTAAACTCGTACTACTGTTGAATGCCACCGTAGCGGCTCAACATTCAAATTCTGAATGTGTATATCGACCTGCGAAACACTCAAATTCTGCATGACGAATGTGTATGTAGGGCTGTGAAACATTCAAATTCTGCACTTAAATGACGTATGTCGAGGTAGCACAGCATTTAAATTCTGCATGTTGAGTGTCGTAAGTCGATCTGCGCAACATTCAAATTCTAACTGATTAACGTCGTGTTTCGAACTGGCACACCATTCAAATTCTAATTGTTGAATGGGTTTTTGATTTCAAAATATTTTATTAACAATACATATATAATACATACAAATATTTATTCATGCAAATACAGCATTGTTAAAAGAATCAGACAACAGGCTAAGCCTATATAAGTCTTCTTCCAGAAAAAAACTTCAGGTTAGACCCGACAGAAAGATGTTACTCTACCTCTTTTGATGCTAAAGTATAATTGTAAAGAATTGAAGGTAAATGTATTTAAACAAGAGTAAGACAGTGAGAGGAAACACATACGTCATTCCAATACATAAATAGAAGGTATAATTAACTAAATAGTCCAATGGCATTGCTAAGATTCATAAAAGTACCATTATTCTTTAGTGAAGTAAAAGCACAGCATCTTTCTGTCAGGCCTATAAATGATGACTTGTATGTAATAAAATAATTAACAAGGATTCATTCACACATTCATTCACACATTCATACTAGAATGTTGTTACAATATACAACAACAAAACTTGCTAGAGATAGAAGTATATATATGTATATACTATATTGTATGTTTACTACCAACATCATGTTACATAGAGAAACGTTTAGATGATTTAATATATAGGTTAACATGATTAAGTATAAAATTATTCAAATGATCAGATGCATTGAGGATACCATATAATAAACAATGAAGATTTATATAACCTAATAAATTATATATGGATGTAATATGGTGTCTGAAGTTGGAATATAGGGGACATTGAAAGAAAAAATGTACAATATCCTCTCTAGGGGCACCACACGCACAGGAAGGGTTATCAACCAGGTGATCTTGGAACCTTTCACTATTTAAGTTACTTTTAAAATTCCTCAGTTGATATAAAATCATGTTAAGTTTCCTCGGAAGAGAATTGATGAAAATTTCAGAAACGGGCAAATTAATAGTTGATTTTATACTACGTTTAAAAGAAGAAACTGAAGAAGATTATCTTATGGTACTGTCAAGTGCATTCCACATAGTCATTGTTGAAGGAAAGAAACTTTTCATATAGCTAGTAGTTCGTGATTGTGGTATATTGAAGACTCTATTATTTCTGAAGGTATAGACATTGTTTACATTTAAAAATGGCTGTATGATATTAAATAGATAAGTTGGAGTGTAATTATTGATAATTTTAAACATTAGTATTAGTTTATGATTTTGTCTTCTTGAGCTTAATGACTCTTGTTGAGTTTCAGTATATAAAATGTGGTGAGGAGTACCTCTTCGGAGACCCGTTATTATACACATAGCTTCAAGTTGGACAGATTCGAGAAGGTCAGATTCAGTTTTGGTACAGTTGTCCCACACAACATCAGCATATTCCAATACTGGTCTAATATATGAAGTATACAAAGTTTGTAATGTTTTCCTATCAACTGAGGTTTTAGAACACGAAGAATACCTAGTCTAGAGTTAGCTTTATGATAAATATTTGAGAGATATTCCATCCATGTTCCTTTACTATTAAATGTTAGGCCTAGATGATTGTGATATTCATGCTGTGCAATACGATTATTGTTAAATAGAAGATGAGGATGAATAATATTCAGCCTACGAGTGAAATTCATAGCTATTGTTTTATTAGGATTAAAGAGAATTTGCCATTGATCAGCCCATTCAGAAATTGAAGCTAGATCATCATTTATCATTTTAGTAGGTGTATCTAGGTCATTATTATTGTGTACTATTACATAGAGGGAGGTGTCATCAGCAAAGAGTTTTATATTAGAAGTTATATTATTGGTGATGTCATTAATGAACAGAAGAAATAGAAAGGGACCAAGGACAGATCCTTGAGGGAACCCTGCAGATATAAGTCTAGTGCTTGATTTATAACCTTCAAAGACAACCCTTTGTTTTCTGTCAGATAGATAAGCTTTGAACCAGTCAAATAATTTACCTTTAATTCCATATGTTTTTAATTTGTGTAAGAGACCTGAATGCCATACTCTATCAAAAGCTTTACTTATATCACAGAAAACAAAGCGCAAGTCTTTACCTTGGTCTAAATTATTACTTATAGTATTATAAATATCAGTTAATTGATTTACTGTTGAGTCAGTGGGTCGAAAACCTGACTGGTGTTCACTTAACATATTATGACTAGAAATATAATTATAAGTTTATTTAAAAATAATCTTTTCCAACATTTTAATAAAGACAGATGTAACAGCAATGGGTCTATAATTATTAAAATCACTGACTTCACCTTTTCCTTTATAGAGTGCAGTAACATTGGCAACTTTTAAAATATCTGGAATTTCACCACTAGATAATGTTTTATTGAACAATAGTTTCAGTGGATAAGCTAAGGATGGCGAAATATGTTTTACAATAATTGGTAAGATACTATCAGGTCCAGCTGGTTTGTTTTTATTAAGAATATGTAGTTGGTCAACAATATCTTGTTCAGTTATATAAATATCAGAAAGTTCAAAATCGGTCAGGGGAGGTAACTCAGGTAGGTTAGTGTCTACAATATCAGAAGCAATGTTAGTAAAGAAGTAGTTTAATGCTTCAGCTTTATCGTGTTGATGAATAAGAATTTCATTGTTATTTTTTAGAGGAAAGGATTGAGTGCAGTTATTAGTAATTTTGCCCAAGGACTTAGCTATTTGCCACCATTTCCTAGGGTTAATGGATTTGTCAACAAGAGAATTCTGTAATTTGGTCATATAACTATCCTTAGCTGTCATATCAGCAACACAGTCAGTATATCAGTATATACATGTAGTGACAAACTCTGGTTAGTCTTTCGTCACCAGTGTTTTAGGAAAGGGACCTCCTTGCGGTAAACAAGTTGCGTTTTTTTCCTTTGGGATTCAGGCATTGACATTCTCTGTTTCAACAGCTCACCCCTCCGTTTAGATAGGTCTGGTGGCAGATCTGTAACAACAGCCTTTCCACATCCTGGTCTGAGCGTCCTAATTGTTTGATTAAGGACTGTGTCCCTGTCTATAAGGGACATGAACCGAACAATTATATTTCAAAAATGGGTGGTCGGGTGATACAGTGGTAACACACTTGCCTGTCATAAAGGCGGCCGGGGTTCGATTCCCCGTGTTGAATGTCGTATGTCGAGCTGGCACACCATTCAAATTCTGAATGTTGTATGATGTAAGTCGTATGTTGACGAAGTGCCAACTTAACATAATAGTGTTCCCTAGAATAATGAATCTGGCGATAGTGACTATGATAGTTTATGAACTAATGGTTTGCATCACAGCAGATAACAGTTCACAAGTATGTTCAACTAATTTATGAACAAGCTCATATTTAGAAAAAAAAGAAAGAAAAAATCATTTGATTCGTAAGAAGAAAAAATTCCAAACAGAATAGTCTTATCCCTAGTGAAACAACATTATTGTTTGCATGAAGTCTGAATTTGCGCCCAACTTTTAAAATAACCATATCAATTTATATTTTTATGTTCAAAGTTTCTTATCTTATTCGTTTTCCAGTATAACAAAATGACATAGTTGTTAAGAAAATGGAGGACGATGAAGAGAAAAAGAGCCCAAATAAAACACGCCCTACCAAAACAAAGGATGACCAATCATCTGATACCATAGCAACATCTGACCCAGATACTGGTTCACGTGGGGAGGAACGATCATCGGATACCATAGCAACATCTGACCCAGATACTGGTTCACGTAAGGATGACCGATCATCGGATACCATAGCAACATCTGACCCAGATACTGGTTCACGTGGGGAGGAACGATCATCGGATACCATAGCAACATCTGACCCAGATACTGGTTCACGAAAGGATGACCGATCATCGGATACCATAGCAACATTTGACCCAGATACTGGTTCACGTAAGGATAACCGATCATCTGATACCATAGCAACATCGGACTACGGCACTAGTTTACGTGTGGAGGACCGTGCTTCAGATACCATAGCGACATCTGAACGTGACTATTACTCATCTAGGCATGAATTCTCTCCAGAAAATAAAGCGGCATCTGCCCTTATGTCATCAACAACAGTTGAAGAAGGTAAGCTTCAATTAGCCTTTCTGTGACTACTGGACATATCGTATTGAGAGAATATACTTATATAATAATGTATAGGAGTATTGCAATCTTCCTGCTGGAGTAGGAGAGAATCCTCATCTCTCTGTCCTGTTTCTTTGTTACTGGCGCCTAAGCTCTTTAAACAGTTTTATATGTGCACACTGTAACAGATAAACACTTTTCTTAAAATGTACATTTTGCAATCATTAGTATTAGTATTAGTTATTTATTATTTATAGATTATATTTCATATTTCGTTTTAATGCAGTTTTACATAATGCATTTGATTTTCCTTAACTATACGCGTAAGGTATATCATAAACTATTGAACGGCTAAAATGACTATTGCATGGTCACCTGGAAATCTTCGGAATTTGATCAAGTGCGAACTATTGAACACCTCTGATGTTTTGGAATTTAGTTCTAGAACAAATTAAGAAAATACAAAAGAATAATGTAACTAAACTAGGTTGGTGGCTTTATGGAAACAGTACACAGTGGGTAGAGATTTGTCAAATAAGATGCACCACAAAAAAGACGCAGATATATGCCCCAAAGAGGATATTACACACAGAGATGTCCCCATGTAGGTCAGCTTCTGAAATTTTCAGTCGAAACTGAAACACTAGTACATATATTACACTAATTTCACATCCCCGAGGTACAAGTTCAAAATGATGGAATCAGCGATATCACAAACCACCAGCTTTATAGTTTTTACACTTCTGTTGCTTTGTTCCTAGATGAATCTAACCCAATGGGCAATTATTACTCAATTAGATACAACCATAAACGTTAAACTATGCAAACGCCGGATCACAGTGACGACCGGTCAAGTCAATTACCCTAACGTAGATTTCATCGTAATTATCTCAATTGATTTTGTACAGGAGCTGTAGTGCGGCAACACAATGAAGTCATTCAGATGCAGAGTCATTCGAAGTCATCCATTTCACTTCAAAGGGCGCCGGTCCGAATCTGATCGGTGAAAACCCCACTGTCGTATACAATTTCAGTAAGTACCCTGAACTGGCCTTTTAATTCAAATCAAATTATACCTATATACTTATACCTTTTTGGAAAAGCGTTTGTAATTTGATTTGATAAGACCTCAAAATGGAAAACAGACCATAGTTTTATATTGTTTTACTTTTCTTGAAACGATATGCGCTTGATTACTACCATAACTATATGTTACATTGTTCTTGAGATAAAGGGAACAGGAAAGTAAATTGTGAACACTATTACGTAAAACAGCGTAAATTTGTTTTCTATTATACTAGACCTGTATATTATTATTGTGAGGTGCAAATAAAACCGTGTGGTGAGAAAAGAAGAAAGGTTGTTCAGGTGCGTAGAGACCATTAAAATCCTACAAAGGATCGTAAGCAGATAAAAATGATTGAAAATCTTGCCAGTTTGATATGAAGTAAAGCACACAAAGATCGTCCAGAATAAAATAGAAACATTAAGAAAAGATTTGATCAAACATTCTTTCAGAATTTTTAGCCCACCATCATCAGATGGTGGGCTATTCAAATCGCCCTGCGTCCGTCCGTCCGTCCGTCCGTCCGTCCGTAAACAATTCTTGTTATCGCTATTTCTCAGAAAGTACTGAAGGGATCTTTCTCAAATTTCATATGTAGGTTTCCCTTGGTGCTTAGTTATGCATATTGCATTTTGAGACTAATCGGAAAACAACATGGCCAACAGGCAGCCATCTTGGATTTTGACAATTGAAGTTTGTTATCGCTCTTTCTCAGAAAGTACTGAAGGGATCTTTCTCAAATTTCATATGTAGGTTTCCCTTGGTGCCTTGTTATGCACCTTGCATTTTGAGACCAATCAGAAAACAACATGGCCGACAGGCAGCCATCTTGGACTTTGACAATCGAAGATTGTTATCGCTATTTCTCAGAAAGTACTGAAGGTATCTTTCTCAAATTTCATATGTAGGTTTCCCTTGGTGCTTAGTTATGCATATTGCATTTTGAGACCAATCGGAAAACAACATGGCCGACAGGCAGCCATCTTGGATTTTGATAATTGAAGTTTGTTATCGCTCTTTCTCAGAAAGTACTGAAGGGATCTTTCTCAAATTTCATATGTAGGTTCCCCTTGGTTCATTGTTATGCGTATTGCATTTTGAGACCAATCGGAAAGCAACATGGCCGACAGGCAGCCATCTTGGATTTTGACACTTGAAGTTTGTTATCGCCATTTCTCAAAAAGTACTGAAGGGATCTTTCTCAAATTTCATATGTAGGTTTCCCATGGTCTCTAGTTATGCATATTGCATTTTGGGACCAGTTGGAAAACAACATGGCCGACAGACAGCCATCTTGGATTTTGACAATTAAAGGGATCTTTCTAAAATTTCATATATAGGTTCCCCTTGTTTGAAAAGTACTTGAGGGATGTTTCTCAATTTGCACAGATTAGTAGGAGGAAGGGAAAAATAGAGAAAATATCAATCTGACATGGAACCTATAAAGATCATTCAATGGTGGGCGCCAAGATCCCTCTGGGATCTCTTGTTTAAACTACCCGTCTAATTGATCAATGGAACCTCTGCACTACATAGTGACAAAATATCAAAGTAAATTGTAGGTAACGGTACAACTATAGATAATATGTTTGAATCAGAGTAATATATCGCTATGGTGTCTTGTTGTTTCTTTGATAAAAAGTTAATTTTATCTAATTTCAGATGATGATGAATCGAAGACAGCGCAGGCTATAGGAGACGCAAAGCAAGAGATAATTGAAAAAATACAGGAAATTGCTGAACCATGCAAAAAAAGACACATCAAACCTGGTGTCAAGATAATGAAAATGAAGAAAGGTAGTTGTACTCTTTTCTGTCTTGTTCTCTCTTAAGCAATACGAGTTTGTCTTGTTAACTTCAATCAGCTGGTAATTCCAATAAAAAGTCGTATTTTCCATCTTAATGCCCTGCATTACCTCGTCATTCATTGCATACTTTATAACCCTTTGAGACACCGACAAACACTCTCATATGATGATCCCTACACAAATTTTGCCATGGTTCTTGACCTTGCGAAATTGATTTTGAAAATGATCTAACCAGTATGACCCTTTTTCAAGTTTAATATGACAGATGGATGTAGATCGAGCTGGAAAATAATGAATGAAAATAAAACACAAAAATACTTCAGCAAATATTGAAATTAAATGAAAATCTGTCATGTTGCATTTTAGTGCATGCATTAAAATCTAGCAATACATGTGCAGTATGTCTTACAGAACAGTAACAGGTAATGGCAAATACCTTACGTGACTCGTTTTAAAGGTATTTAAACTTAAACACCTATGATCTAAGATAAATCTTCACAAAGATATCTTCCATTTTAATTGATATTGCTATACAATATGTAAAACAAAAATGCAGAACACTTAATCTGACCACGAACATTACGCGCAAAGTGTGAATTTCGGTTAGGTAATTATTATCGGTATGACAAAAAGTCGAATGAAATTATGCCTTCATTCATGTGAACTCGAACTGACCCGATAGCTAAGCACGCGCAACTGGTAAACTTTGGGCAAGATGTCAACAGAAACCGTGGTCGTAGCAGGAGACAGAAGACCAAAATAAATTTTGCAATTTCGTTATTGACAGACTCACTCTCTGCCATATGTTTATCCAATTTTCAACCTAGATATATTTGCCATTCTACCATGTTTGCTATGCAACGCCAGTTTTGATTGGTTTATAACCATGTATTATTTTCCAATAACCCACGCTCGTGCCAATAATACACGGTCGTGAGTCACGGCTGTTACAATCTTATATATCTAAAATTCACCTGTTTCATAAAAGGTTACTATAGCCGAGTGGGATATTAAAATTTTATTTTTAAGATAAAAAAAAATGGGTTAGTTTTTCAATATTTTTTATCACGACGCGAGTTCGAATCCTACGGAGGCCCGCTTTTTTTTTTTTTTTTTTTTTTTTCTTTTTTTTTTTTAATTTTCAAAATTAATGCCATATGATAGATGCTCTTGATCGTAGTACTGTATTACCTGTATATTTCATCAGCAAATAATGCAATACTCAAGAAATTAATTACAAGGTTTCCCCGGGGTTTCTTTGCTGTTTTTCTATTAGAAAGAGGTCGATCTCAAAACTAAACAGTACATGGTAGAATAGAAATAATCAACTTTGAATCGTGTATTGTTGCAGGATATACAACTCGGACTCGGATATTTTGCAATTTTAATTAATAACTCAGGCCTACGGCCTTCGTTATTAATTTAATTGCAAAATATCCTCGTCCTCGTTGTATATCCTGCAACAATACACGAATCATCGTTAATTATTTCTTAACTAAACAAGCAAAAAAAAAAAAAAAAAAAATCTGTATAGAGGATATGTGTCGAAATTGACGACGTTTTGTAGTATTCTCGTGTGTGCAAGTGTACATTTGAGTACCGGAGAAATCACATTTTCCGGAACACCTCGGTACCTTTCATTCAGAAATGGGCATCCACCGTTATCGTATTTCTTTGTCATTTGAAGATATTTAGCTGATTTAGCTGATGATTAGTTGTTTCTCAACAAACTTGTTAAAGTGAAATGTGTATCGCTCGTTTCATGACAAACTTTGCTCATATTTTTATTAAGCACATTTTATAGTACATGTCTCTCGTGGTGACCTCTGAATTATGCATGTTTAGCTAGCAATTTTAGGCCAGCGCTTTGACTTATATCGATGCATGATTAATTAGTTTCGTTTTCATCGAAAAGTCCTTAATTTCTATTCTTAG
>NC_047018.1:42981890-43024215 GCF_902652985.1 Pecten maximus
CTTGGTGGATAGTAGGGGAAACTTTTGGGGTTGGTTTTTAGAGGGGAATGGGGTCCCTAATTTGGAAGGGGGTAACAACATGTTGCTTGGTGAGCATTAGTATGGGGAAACTACATGTTACTTGGTGGGTATTAGTATAGGGTAACAACATGTTGCTTGGTGAGCATTAGTATGGGGTAACAACATATTGCTTGGTGGGCATTAGTATGAGGTAACTACATGTTGCTTGGTGAGCATTAGTATGGGGTAACTTTGTGTTGCTTTGAGAGCATTTGGATGGGGTAACAACATGTTGCTTGGTGAGCATTAGCATTGGGAAACTACATGTTACTTGGTGAGCATTAGTATGGGATAACTACGTATTGTTAGGTGAGCATTAGCATAGGGTAACTACGTGCTGCTTGGTGAGCATTAGTATGGGGTAACTTTGTGTTGCTTTGAGAGCATTTGCATGGGGTAACAACATGTTGCTTGGTGAGCATTAGTATGGGGAAACTACATGTTACTTGGTGAGCATTAGTGTGGGGTGACTAAGTGTTGCTAGCTGAGCATTATCATGGGGTAACTACATGTTGCCTGGTGAGCATTAGTATGGGGTAACTACATGTTGCTTGGTGAGCATTAGTATGGGGTAACTACGTGTGGCTAGGTGAGCATTAGTATAGGGTAACTACGTGTTGCTTGGTAAGCATTAGTATGGGATAACAACATGTTGCTTGGTGAGCATTAGTATGGGGTAACTACATGTTGCCAGGTGAGCATTAGTATGGAGTAACTACGTGTTGCTAGGTGAGCATTAGTATGGGGTAACTACGTGTTGCTAGGTAAGCATTAATATAGGGTAACTACGTGTTGCTTGGTAAGCATTAGTATGGGGTAACTACGTGTTGCTAGGTGAGCATCAGCATGAGGTAACTAGGTGTTGCTTGGTGAGCATTATTATGTAGTAACTACATGTTGCTAGGTGAGCATTAGCATGGGGTTACTACGTGTTGCTTGGTGAGCATTAGTATCAGGTAACTACATGTTGCCAGGTGAGCATTAGTATGGGGAAACTACATGTTACTTGGTGATCATAAGTATGGGGTAACTACGTGTTGCTTGGTAAGCATTAGTATGGGGAAACTACGTGTTGCTAGGTGAGCTTTAGTATGGGTAACTACGTGTTGCTTGGTGAGTATAAGTATGGGGTAACAACATGTTGCTAGGTAAGCATTAGTATGGGGTAACTACGTGTTGCTAGGTTAGCATTAGTATGGGGTAACTACATGTTGTTTGGTGAGCATTAGTATGGGGAAACTACATGTTACTTGGTGAGCATTAGTATGGGGTAACTACGTGTTGCTAGGTGAGCATTAGCATGGGTTAACTACATGTTGTCTGGTGAGCATTAGTATGGGGTAACTACATGTTGCCTGGTGATCATAAGTATGGGGTAACTACGTGTTGCTTGGTGAGCATTAGTATGGGGTAACTACATGTTGTTAGGTGAGCATTAGTATTGGGTAACTACATGTTGCATGGAGATCATAAGTATGGGGTAACTACATCTTCCTTCGTGAGCATTAGTATGGGGTCACTACGTGTTGCTTGGTGAGCATTAGTATGGGGTAACTACGTGTAGCTAGGTAAGCATTAATATAGGGTAACTACGTGTTCCTTGGTAAGCATTAGTATGGGGTAACTACGTGTTGCTAGGTGAGCATCAGCATGAGGTAACTAGGTGTTGCTTGGTGAGCATTATTATGTAGTAACTACATGTTGCTAGCTGAGCATTAGCATGGGGTTACTACGTGTTGCTTGGTGAGCATTAGTATGAGGTAACTACATGTTGCCAGGTGAGCATTAGTATGGGGAAACTACATGTTACTTGGTGAGCATTAGTATGGGGTAACTACGTGTTGCTAGGTGAGCATTAGCATGGGTTAACTACATGTTGTCTGGTGAGCATTAGTATGGGGTAACTACATGTTCCTTCGTGAGCATTAGTATGGGGTCACTACGTGTTGCTTGGTGAGCATTAGTATGGGGTCACTACGTGTTGCTTAGTGGGCGATAAAAAGGAATAACTAAAATGTTCCTTCATGAGCATTAGTATGGGGTCACTACGTGTTGCTTGGTGAGCATTAGTATGGGGTAACTACATGTTGCTAGGTGAGCATTAGTATGAGGTAACTACATGTTGCTAGGTGAGCATAAGCATTGGGTAATTACGTGTTGCTTTAAAAGCATTAGTATGGGGTAACAACATGTTGCCTGGTGATAATAAGTATGGGGTAACTACGTATTGCTTGGTGAGCATTAGTATGGGGTAACTACGTGTTGCTTGGTGAGCATTAGTATGGGGTAACTACGTGTTGCTTGGTGATCATGAGTATGGGGTAACTACATGTTGCTAGGTGAGCATTAGTATGGGGTAACTACATGTTGCTTGGTGAGCATTAGTATGGGGTAACTAAGTGTTGCTTGGTGAGCATTAGTATGGGGTAACTACGTGTTGCTTGGTGAGCATTAGTATGGGGTAACTATATGTTGCTTGGTGAGCATTAGTATGGGGTAACTACGTGTTGCTTGGTGAGCATTAGCATGGGGTAACTACGTGTTGCCTGGAGAGCATTAGTATGGGGTAACAACATGTTGCTTGGTGAGCATTTGTATGGGGTAACTACATGTTCCTAGGTGAGCATTAGCATGGGTTAACTACATGTTGTCTGGTGAGCATTAGTATGGGGTAACTACATGTTGCCTGGTGATCATAAGTATGGGGTAACTGCGTGTTGCTTGGTGAGCATTAGTATGGGGTAACTACATGTTGCTAGGTGAGCATTAGTATGGGGTAACTACATGTTGCACGGAGATCATAAGTATGGGGTAACTACATGTTCCTTCGTGAGCATTAGTATGGGGTCACTACGTGTTGCTTGGTGAGCATTAGTATGGGGTCACTACGTGTTGCTTAGTGGGCGATAAAAAGGAATAACTAAAATGTTCCTTCGTGAGCATTAGTATGGGGTCACTACGTGTTGCTTGGTGAGCATTAGTATGGGGTAACTACATGTTGCTAGGTGAGCATTAGTATGAGGTAACTTCATGCTTCTAGGTGAGCATAAGCATTGGGTAATTACGTGTTGCTTTAAAAGCATTAGTATGGGGTAACAACATGTTGCCTGGTGATCATAAGTATGGGGTAACTACGTGTTGCTTGGTGAGCATTAGTATGGGGTAACTACATGTTGCTAGGTGAGCATTAGTATGGGGTAACTACATGTTGCATGGAGATCATAAGTATGGGGTAACTACATCTTCCTTCGTGAGCATTAGTATGGGGTCACTACGTGTTGCTTGGTGAGCATTAGTATGGGGTAACTACGTGTAGCTAGGTAAGCATTAATATAGGGTAACTACGTGTTGCTTGGTAAGCATTAGTATGGGGTAACTACGTGTTGCTAGGTGACCATCAGCATGAGGTAACTAGGTGTTGCTTGGTGAGCATTATTATGTAGTAACTACATGTTGCTAGCTGAGCATTAGCATGGGGTTACTACGTGTTGCTTGGTGAGCATTAGTATGAGGTAACTACATGTTGCCAGGTGAGCATTAGTATGGGGAAACTACATGTTACTTGGTGAGCATTAGTATGGGGTAACTACGTGTTGCTAGGTGAGCATGAGCATGGGTTAACTACATGTTGTCTGGTGAGCATTAGTATGGGGTAACTACATGTTCCTTCGTGAGCATTAGTATGGGGTCACTACGTGTTGCTTGGTGAGCATTAGTATGGGGTCACTACGTGTTGCTTAGTGGGCGATAAAAAGGAATAACTAAAATTTTCCTTCGTGAGCATTAGTATGGGGTCACTACGTGTTGCTTGGTGAGCATTAGTATGGGGTAACTACATGTTGCTAGGTGAGCATTAGTATGAGGTAACTACATGTTGCTAGGTGAGCATAAGCATTGGGTAATTACGTGTTGCTTTAAAAGCATTAGTATGGGGTAACAACATGTTGCCTGGTGATCATAAGTATGGGGTAACTACGTGTTGCTTGGTGAGCATTAGTATGGGGTAACTACGTGTTGCTTGGTGAGCATTAGTATGGGGTAACTACGTGTTGCTTGGTGAGCATTAGTATGGGGTAACTACATGTTGCTAGGTGAGCATTAGTATGGGGTAACTACATGTTGCTTGGTGAGCATTAGTATGGGGTAACTACATGTTGCTTGGTGAGCATTAGTATGGGGTAACTACGTGTTGCTTGGTGAGCATTAGTATGGGGTAACTACGTGTTGCTTGGTGAGCATTAGTATGGGGTAACTACGTGTTGCCTGGAGAGCATTAGTATGGGGTAACAACATGTTGCTTGGTGAGCATTTGTATGGGGTAACTACATGTTCCTAGGTGAGCATTAGCATGGGTTAACTACATGTTGTCTGGTGAGCATTAGTATGGGGTAACTACATGTTGCCTGGTGATCATAAGTATGGGGTAACTACGTGTTGCTTGGTGAGCATTAGTATGGGGTAACTACATGTTGCTAGGTGAGCATTAGTATGGGGTAACTACATGTTGCATGGAGATCATAAGTATGGGGTAACTACATGTTCCTTCGTGAGCATTAGTATGGGGTCACTACGTGTTGCTTGGTGAGCATTAGTATGGGGTCACTACGTGTTGCTTAGTGGGCGATAAAAAGGAATAACTAAAATGTTCCTTCGTGAGCATTAGTATGGGGTCACTACGTGTTGCTTGGTGAGCATTAGTATGGGGTAACTACATGTTGCTAGGTGAGCATTAGTATGAGGTAACTACATGTTGCTAGGTGAGCATAAGCATTGGGTAATTACGTGTTGCTTTAAAAGCATTAGTATGGGGTAACAACATGTTGCCTGGTGATCATAAGTATGGGGTAACTACGTGTTGCTTGGTGAGCATTAGTATGGGGTAACTACGTGTTGCTTGGTGAGCATTAGTATGGGGTAACTACGTGTTGCTTGGTGAGCATTAGTATGGGGTAACTACATGTTGCTAGGTGAGCATTAGTATGGGGTAACTACATGTTGCTTGGTGAGCATTAGTATGGGGTAACTAAGTGTTGCTTGGTGAGCATTAGTATGGGGTAACTACGTGTTGCTAGGTGAGCATTAGCATGGGGTAACTACCTGTTGCTTGGTGAGCAATATTATGTAGTAACTACATGTTGCTAGGTGAGAATTATCATTGGGTAACTACGTGTTGCTTAGTGAGCATTAGTATGGGGTAACTACGTGCTGCTGGGTGAGCATTGGTATGGGGTAACTACGTGTTGCCTGGAGAGCATTAGACTGTGGTAACAACATGTTGCTTGGTGAGCATTAGTATGGGGTAACTACGTGTTGCTTTGAGAGCATTAGCATGGGGTAACAACATGTTGCTTTGTGAGCGTTAGTATGGATTAACTACATGTTTCTTGGTGAGCTTTGGCATGGGGTTATTACGTGTTGCCTAGTGAGCATTAGTATGGGGTAACTACTTGTTGCTAGGTGAGCATTAGTATGGGGTAACAACATGTTGCTTTAAAAGCATTATTATGGGGTAAGTACGTGTTGCTAGGTGAACATCGGCATGGGGTAATTATATGTTGCTTTGTGAACATTATCATGGGGGGAATGCATATTGTTTGGGGGCATTAACGTAGGGTAGTCGATAGATATTTCTAAATGCGTCCCTGCAACATTAGAATTGAGAAACCTACCTGAGTGGTATAATTACCAGCTGGTCTGGGTTTATCATTTCCCGGTACAGTACACATCACAAATTCTAAATTTATCTATACACCCTAAAACTATCACAATGTAGACACCTATCTTTGAGGTATAAATGACTCGATAGCCTTGGTTTATTAATACATGTACACGGTACAGTTCACAATCCTGTTATTTAGATATTAAATCCTCGTATCATAATTGTTTTCGTTGTATGAAACATGCCAGCTAAATAAATCCAATAATAACACAATTGTGTATGTCATAAAATGTCTAACATGGCGGCGATAGACGAGTTTAACTGCCTGGATTATATATACTTCCGTGTTGTTATCTTATTCACATACTTACCAGACTAATCATACGGGTACACTGTGTGTGTATAAATCTCTGTTAAATAAGAACAATTGAACTTTTTATGAAGCATTTTACCTCGGTAACACGGGAAAGGATTTCTAGTTTCAAAATACAATATACGATAGAGAAATGAATCCTTAAACATTAGAAATTACCAACCTACCTGAGTGGTATAATGACTAGCTAGTCTGGGTATATCAATCCCCGGCACAGTACACGTCACAATAAATGTCTACATTGCTTCGAGTTGTGTCCACAATTACTCTTTAATCCTAGTTTCGCATAAGTATTTCGTTGTACGAAACAAGATTTCAAAATAAATCTACAACCAATATATCCTCAATGCCATCGTGTATATGGTTAAAAATCTAAGATGGCGGTGGTAGACGAATATAGCAGACTATGTCATATATATATATATATATATATATACTTCCGTTACGTCATCTTATTTGCGGAGTTACCCGACTCATAATAAGGTTGATCGAGCATACATGCAAAAATTCGTTATAGGGATGATAAAAATAGGTCTCTTTATAATACATTCTAACAATGTTGCTTAAATATAGTGTCGTATTCACATTCACAGGCAGACCTACATACGACTGATTATTGAATGATTTATAATCCAGGTGTGCAACAATACATGCAAAATTTACTGGTTATAATAGGTGTCCGAAACCAAGCAGAAATTAGCAGTCCAAAGAATTGTTTAAATTATAAACAGTATGATTACATTTAAAGGGAAGGAATCAATCTGTCCTGTACTCTATCATTGATAAATGTTGGTTTATGTAAATACTCCTTGACCACCACGTGAATCTGCGATTACCTGTAGGACCATATAAACAACGGTAGATTCGGGCATATTCTGATATGTTGATGCGTCTTTATCAGTGAATTCCACTGATCATGTCACCTACCTTTCAAAATGAAATGTAATTTAATAAAGGCATTTTTATGTATGCGATGTAAGTGTTTGGAATTTAGGTTTCAGTACGTTGGTTAAAACATTATAATTACCTTAGTAAGGTCAGTGAACACTTGCTCGAATTTCCACACAATTTAAACAAATATTTTATTTTTTTTATTGAACATTGATTAACTGGGACTATCGTACTCCGAGGCCATTGGCCTCTTTTGAAACTAAGATTTCCTACTGCTGTTCTATTGTATAACATTTGTCATTTGGTAGATCCTATTTGAGCCAGGTAGCTCACATCAAGTGTGTTGTTTACTTACTTATCTAATCCCTCCACACGTTACATAACTACATCTTGATTACTGAACATCAGCATGTGGTAACTACGTGTTGCTTAGTGGGCGTTAAAATGGAATAACTAAAACTGTTTCTTGGAGAACATTAGTATAGGGTAACTACGTGTTGCTTGGTGATCATTAATATGGGGTAACAACATGTTGCCTGGTGACCATTAGTATGGGGTAACTACATGTTGCTTGGTGAGCATTAGTATGGGGTAACAACATGTTGCTAGATGAGCATTAGTATGGAGTAACTACGTGTTGCTAGGTGAACATTAGTATTGGGTAACTACGTGTTGCTTGGTGAGAATTATTATGTAGTACTGTATAGTTGTTTAATTTCGCGGGGTGAAAATTTCGCGTTTTTCTGTTCAGGACTATTTCGCGGGGAGAAAATTTCGCGCATTTTCAATTTCTTACAAAAATGAATTATATAGGGAAATAGTAGAAATTATACTTACGATGAACACATTTTATGCGACTCTAATATGATATCGTGAAACAGTAGAAACTACATGTATACTTACGATGTACATGTTCTGCTTAACAATATGCTTTAAATAAAGATTGTTTATTATTTATTGTCATAGTGGTCACTCATCACAAGGTGAAAAATATTCACGGGTATTTAATTTCGCGGACATTACCTTGACCGCGAATATAGCGAAATTAAATCCCCCGTGAATAAAAGCAACTATACAGTAACTGCATGTTGCTTGGTGAGCATTAGTATGGGGTAACTACATGTTACTTGGTGAGCATTAGTATGGGGTAACTACGTGTTGCTAGGTGAGCATTAGCATGGGGTAACTACCTGTTGCTTGGTGAGCATTAGTATGGGGAAACTACATGTTACTTGGTGAGCATTATTATGTAGTAACTACATGTTGCTAGGTGAGAATTAGCATGGGGTAACTACGTGTTGCCTGGAGAGCATTAACATGGGGTAACAACATGTTGCTTTGTGAGCTTTAGTATGGAGTAACTACATGTTGCTTGGTGAGCATTAGTATGGGGTAACTACGTGTTGCTAGGTGAGCATTAGTATGGGGTAACTACATGTTGCTTGGTGAGCATTAGTATGGGGTAACAACGTGTTGCTTGGTGAGCATTATTATGGGGTAAATACGTGTTGCTTTGAGAGCATTAGCAAGGGGTAACAACATGTTGCTTGGTGAGCATTAGTATGGGGTAACTACATGTTGCTTGGTGAGCATTAGTATGGGGTAACTACGTGTTGCTTTGTGAGCTTTGGCATGGGGTAATTACGTGTTGCTTAGTGAGCATTATTAGGGGGTAACTACGTGTTGCTAGGTGAGCATCGGCATGGGCTAATTATATGTTGCCTTGTGAACATTATCATTGGGGAAATACATATTGTTTGGGGGCATTAACGTACGGTAGTCGATCGATATTTCTAAATGCGTCCCTGCAACATTAGAATTTAGAAACCTACCTGAGTGGTATAATTACCAGCTGGTCTGGGTTGATCATTTCCCGTAACAGTACACATCATAAATTCTAAATTTATCTATACACCCTAAAACTATCACAATGTAGACACCTATCTTTGAGGTATGAATGACTCAATAGCCTTGGTTTATTAATACATGTACATGGTACAGTTCACAATCCTGCTATTTAGATATTAAATCCTCGTATCATAATTGTTTTCGTTGTATGAAACATGCCAGCTAAATAAATCCAATAAAAACATAATTGTGTATGTCATAAAATATCTAACATGGCGGCTGTAGACGAGTTTAACTGCCTAGAGTATTTATACTTCCGTGTTGTTATCTTTTTCACATACTACCAGACTAATCATACGGGTACACTGTGTGTGTATAAATCTCTGTTAAATAAGAACAATCGAACTTTTTTATAAAGCATTTTACCTCGGTAACACGGGAAAGGATTTCTAGTTTCTTGATACAATATACGATAGAGAAATGAATCCTTAAAACATTAGAAATTACAAACCTACCTGAGTGGTATAATGACTAGCTAGTCTGGGTATATCAATCCCCGGCACAGTACACGTCACAATAAATGTCTACATTGCTTCGAGTTGTGTCCACAATTACTCTTTAATCCTAGTTTCGCATAAGTATTTCGTTGTACGAAACAAGATTTCAAAATAAATCTACAACCAATATATCCTCAATGCCATCGTGTACATGGTTAAAACTCTAAGATGGCGGTGGTGGACTAATAAGGCAGACTATGTCAATATACTTCCGTTACGTTATCTGATTTGCGGAGTGACCCGACTCATAATAAGGTTGATCGAGCATACATGCAAAAATTCGTTATAGGGATGAAAAAAATAGGTCTCTTTATAATACATTCTAACAATGTTGCTTAAATATAGTGTCGTATTCACATTCACATGCAGAGCCTACATACGACTGATTATTGAATGATTTATAATCCAGGTGTGCAACAATACATGCAAAGTTTACTGGTTATAATAGGTGTCCGAAAACGGCTGTATCTCCATTTGCCCACATTCTACAATCCTATAATTAGGGGAGTAATGTGACAAGAATTATAGTCTATTTCAAAGTAGTTAACCTAAATTTACCTGTGTTTTTCACCTGTTACCCGAGTTATATCATAATGGTAACTTATAACTGTTAGATGTATGTGTATTTATTTATTTATTTTTCAATATTAATGTGATTTAAATTTATAAAAAGAATTGATTAAAGCAAAGATTTTTTAAAGGGGCATTCCTTCATTCGGACATCAGAAACATACAAAATTCTATTGATGAAATCTATGTCCGAACGTGGGTTATACGAGTGTTAGTACCTACACGTAATGAAATTAACGCCGAAAGTACAGGAAAAAGACATATACAAATACCTTATGTCTTTGCGGTAATTAATGATGCTTCGGGTCGCATTAAGAATGGTCATGACTTAATACCCAAAAAAACTTTGGTTATCTTGAGAGTAAAACTGTCTTATTAATGTAAAGATTATAACTTTTACTTCTTGGAAAAATACATATGATGATCAAGGCTGATGGTGGATTCAGGTGATCAAAGTTGATGATACCCGCCACTACGAGACAGCTGCCCACAACGCCAGGTCCAGGTTTTCCCCGGGTTCGCAGTTAAGGAATGTTTTTCCGATTCACACAATGTATATGGAGAAAGGCTCAACGGAAGGGTTTGCAGAAGCTTTACGTGACCAATAATTATATCAACAGTCTAGTACGCCTGTAATATTGTGGAGGACATGTGGTTCAACGCCTTGGACGAACTTGAGGATGCTGACCTACACGTGAGCACCATACCCTTCACAAACTACGTCGTGTCTCAATGGAAAGAGGAACGCAGACAGACTTGAACTACTACTTAGACAGAGAGACACCGCACCACCAAAGACCTGGAACCCTGGCACGGGAAACTGAAGAGGAAAGTATGCCAGTTTCATCCCAACATCTTCACCATCATCAGAGTCTTCCAGGAGATCCAGACCAGCGACAAAAGCAACAGGATACAGAAGGACACAGGAGAACCAACCAGACCACACACCAAGACTACCGAAATATCGACCACCGACTTGCCCAACTCGAGGAACGTCTCAATGAGTCTGATGGACTACGCCGACAAAGCATCACGCCTTCTTTACTTGGAGTAAAGATGAAAATCTGCATGAACTGTAATGCCATTATTGATAACGCCATATACTGTAGGGCCCAATTTTAGATGTTGTATAAATGTTGATATTTTTTATAACAATTTTTTAATAAATTGAAATGTTATGTTTTGTAAATGTAGGTATATCCTTCTTTTTTCATGTTTAATTTGAACTATATGTGTACATGTAATATTAGGACTTTCTTTTCCAATGTTGCATGCTGACTGAGTGACTGAAATGTAAGTCATTAGTGATTTTTGTAATGTATGTTGCTGACTGAAAGTATTATATATAAGATTCTTATTTTTTCATTTTTAATTTTAACTACGTGTGTACGTGTAATATTAGTGTTTTCTTTTGCTTGCTGACTGAATTGTATGTTTTGTGAATAATGATTATATATATTAAGGTTTTTAACAGAGAATTGTTTCCCCACATTTTCACAGGTAAGGGGTACATGTATATATATATATATCTGTTTCCCCACTTTCTACATGTAGCACAGGTAAATGACTACAGGTAAAAACAGGTAAAATTGATATTGAGTGTATTTCACGATAGATCCATACAATTTTAAATCCGCCAGTGGTACTCCTCGACCAGAACGTGAAACTGAGGTTATCTGAAGGACCGTATACACAACAGTAGATTCGGGCATATTTGGTTGTGTTTCGAGCATATTCTGATATTCTGATGTGCATCAATGATCACACCTATTTTATCATTATTTCGTATTTAATGACGTGTGGTAGGTACCATTAATAATAGTGCCTTACAAAAGTTTTTGTGGTTTGAAATAAAGTAGATTTTATAATTTTATGAAACCAATGCTACAGATGTACATGTATTTCATATCTAAAGTATAGCGTACCAGTTTGTCGGTTCGACGTTAATACTGTGCATTTAAATGTTTTGAAATCATACAAAGAAAGATATCTTTTATAGTGCAAGAATATTTGGCTTGTCTTCTGTATAAGCATGTGAGCTCATCTTTTGTTACGAATATATCATACATACGTGTGTGCATATGCATGTGTTATAGTGATACCATGTTTGGTAGTCTATTCTGCAAACACGTCAGTTCGTCCTTTGTTTAGGGCCGCGGTGGCGAAGTCCCGTCTTGTCAAACTAGATGCCATGAGGCATACTTTTGGTTTTCATCAGTTATACATGTATACTGATTGTCATATCTTCAGGGAGGACCGTGGTGGCTGAGCGGTTAAGGTGTCCCGACACTTTATCACTAGCCCTCCACCTCTGGATAACTCGATGTTGTATACATTGGCAAAGTATGAATTGAAAAAGATAACATTTGTGTGTATAAATCAACAGTTTTATGTGTATAAAATGTATTTTACCTAATTATGGTGTCATTCATATCACTAAGGAGGAATGCAATGGGAACCAGTTAACTGATCAGGTCATTTGGTGTCGAAGAATATGGTATCGTTTTTGAAATGTTTGTTTAGTTTTATTGGGTGAAGTGTCTTGTCAAAGGACACAGCAACATATGTTAATATATAATATTAGCTTCCTGAGAAACACACACTGCCCCGGTAAGGAAGTCTTCTTCGTCCAACTTGTTCTTTTCCTGGCATTGACACAGCAAAACTTCCCCAATGCTTTCGGGGGAAATCATTCATTGAGATTTATATATATACATGAAGTGATATTTATATTTGAAACAATGGTACCTTAGTTCAAACATTTATGACTTAACGACTTAACTTTTCGATTATGAAATAGGTTATGTCGGAAGAGATATCATCTGCAAAAAATACTCCTGTCTCCACATCATAGGCGAATATGTTGCTTTTACATTTTGTATCATAATTTAGCATTATATATTAACACTAATTCTGACTAAACTATAAATGGAATACATTTGTCTCGCAAGACTGACATATTTTTAACCAATCACAATATATTTTTTGTGTTCTTTCTTATATGACTCAGTTTCAAATATCATAGTCAAATGGCATAGCCGGAAAGACTATATCAAATGTGTATTATTATGTGTAGCTACCTATATCTGTATAGCTAATATTTTAATATGTCAGTTTAGTGATTAACCCGCCTCTCCATAAAGGAACTAGTGATTTGCAGCATTTTTCGCTAATCCTAATAGTGTCCTGTAATTAGAGCGTAAGAATTGTACCTGCTGTCCTCACTGCATGATCGCAGGAGGCGACTAAATTTGGAATATTACTGTTTCTCTTCTTTCTAAACAACTTTCTTCCTCCTATTGTCTCCCTTTACATTGCCTCACTTTTGGCCTTTAGTTTAGCGTTCGTCCCTGTGAGGAAATTCGCTGGTAATTCGCTGGTATAAGGGCCTCGAAGTAAGTTTTCCATTTTGTATAGAGGCATCAATTGTTTTTTGTTGGTGTTGAGATTGGGAAGGTTTGGGTTCTGTCTCCTTCTGTCTCGCTTATAATATAATGATCTACTTATAATATGCTAATTGTTATGTATATTTGTACATGTATTGCCATATATAGAAAAATGCAATTAATATTTAAATTGAATTGAAATCGTAATAATCTTCGAAATCTTAATTATGACTTATCCCGTGTCAATCTCATCAACAGACCGTCCTGTTTAATTGGACAGTTTACAAACATTTCTATTTTATTGTCCTGTGTAAAGTTCAAAGAAAGAAACATGCATTGTAGTATACAAGTAATACACACAAACATAGCTTGTATTTTGATATTTCTTTAGAATCAGAATCAAATTAATCAATTTATAAGCATTCTCAACACTTACTTAAACTTTGTGTGTATATCAAAATACATTGGTGTTGCCTTACACTGTATACTTATTTCATATATTTCTGTATCTTTTTCTAATTTCTTGACATTTTGGCAATAGCGACATGTGTTAAAGTGGATATTGTTATTACATAAGTCTAAATAAAAAATAGGCAGCCGTTACAGTTACAGTTGCATGTGTTATGGCTACAAAAGAGGGAATACAATGAGGCTGGTGTTACAGTTGCATGTGTCGTGGCTACAAAAGAGGGAATACAATGAGGCTGGTGTTACAGTTGCATGTGTCGTGGCTACAAAAGAGGGAATACAATGAGGCTGGTGTTAAAGTTGCATGTGTCTTGGCTACAAAAGAGGGAATACAATTAGGCTGGTGTTACAGAAGCAGGTGTCGTTTGTTACAGTTGCATGTGTCGTGGCTACAAAAGAGGGAATACCATGGGGCTGGTGTTACAGAAGCAGGTGTCGTTTGTTACAATAGCATGTGCCGTGGCTACATAGGTGTGTTTATGGTAATATGGAAGATGTTGTGGAGAAAGATTAACACTTAAATAACGCAAAAACCTACGAGATAATGATAACGTATTTGAAGGGAAAAGATAATTATAGTGTCTCGTGCATAGGCTCACAAAAAAGACAAAAGCATAATGGATAGATAAAAACATATTTATTATTTTTATATTTATTCAGCAAATAAAGCCGCGTTAGCGATTGAAAAAATATATCTTTAAAGCTTTACCATCAGCTGTACAGTAGTACCCTTAGAACTTGACAATTCTAAAAGTTATGATCGAAATCCTTTCAAAAATGAAATCACTCCCTACGTCAATGGCAAATATTCTCTTCCAATGATAACAAAGGTATCGACCTTGACCTTGGTACCATGCAACATGACCTCGTTCTAGGCATTCTCATGATCGACAAAAACGTGCAGCTCGATATCAATCCATTTAAAATAAAAAAATTCTTTATAAATGGTAAAACAAAATCTTATTTTGACACCTTGAAACACAGACTCCTTTAAAGTATTCCCATACCGGACCAATAAGTGAAGATCAAAATATGTTATAATGATGACAAATAATTGCTATCAATGCCCCGACGATGACCTTGAATCAGAACCCTCAAACACGCACTCGTTCAAGGAATTCCCATACTTGACCTATATGTGAAGGTCGATTAAAAATTCACACAAATTGTTTCAAACATTTTTAAATTGCTATTGAGATGAGAAAAAGCGAAAATACGTATGTACTTCGTTAGCATGAACAGACGTGCATACAAACAATCGGAACGTGATAATCTCTCATGTAATCCTTAACAAGACGATACTAAATAGTAGTAAACGCTTACAACGGATAATATTTCTTTTCAATTATCTCCAGTTCCTTATCAACTTAAATCGTAATACAACATAACGGGTTGATCATCAATTTTTAAATTGTCAAGTTCAAAATAATTAAAGTAATGGTTTAGGATTGATCATTTCTTTTCAAGCATGTCCATTTCCTTATAAAAAAATAATTCGTAATAAAAGTTTAGGACTGATTATATTTGTTCAAACATGTCCAGTTCCTTATATATAACAATTCGTCCTAAAAGTTCAGGACTGATCATATCTTTTCAAACATGTCCAGTTCTTTATATATAACAATTTGTCCTAAAAGTTCAGGACTGTTCATATCTTTTCAAACATGTCCAGTTCCTTATATATAATAATTTGTCCTAAAAGTTCAGGACTGGTCATATCTTTTCAAACATGTCCAGTTCCTTATATATAATAATTCGTCCTAAGAGTTCAGGACTGGTCATATCTTTTCAAACATGTCCAGTTCCTTATATATAGTAATTCGTCATAAAAAATTTAGGACTGGTCATATCTTTTCAAACATGTCCAGTTCCTTATATATAGTAATTCGTCATAAAAATTCAGGACTGATCATATCTTTACAAACATGTCCAGTTCCTTATATAATAAATCAAAATAAAAGTTCAGGACTGATCATATCTTTTCAAACATGTCCAGTTCCTTATATACAATAAATCAATTAAAAGTTAAGGACTGGTCATATCTTTTCAAACATGTCCAGTTCCTTATATTATAAATCATATTCTCACACCTCTGTATATATAAGATACATTTGTCCTATGTGGACCACCCATGTAGGATATCTCTCCCACATGGGTGCACCAAGTGATCTCAGTCGGTCACCATTTCTATATGATTTCGCCATATTGGATCAATTTCCCTATGTATTTCACGAAAATGGTGTGAGAAAAATAGTCTATCATATATTAAGTATGTGGCATAGGGAAATTCTACGCTCGGGTGTAGAATTTTGGGGTCAGAACCGAGTCTTGCCGAGGTTCTGACCCCAAAATTTAGCTATAGATATATTTTTTAAATCTGCATTGAATATGAATCATTGACGCATGACACAATTAAAATTCAAAAGAAATCAAGAATACATGTATGTATCAAAAATGAGCTATGCAAGATTTTGCTTTATATATATATATTAAGGATATACGGAAAGGTAGAAGTGAAGATTCATATTTGTAAAGTATGTCTTCCTCTTTAAAAGACGAATATAAATAGTCCAACCTCGTAATCTCTAAGTCCTTGGGGTCATAAAATAACTTCGAGTTATAACGAGTATTCAAGTATATTTTATATAGAATTTTTACTGCATGACTGATTATTTACTTCGAGTTAAGCAGGGTCGTCGAGTTATCAGAGCTCCAGATAACGAAGTTTGACTATATTAATATACATAAACAATATGAAAATGTTTAGGCTGGATAATCAAACTAATATTTACATTTAACGTATAATTGCCGTCTTCATAAAAGGTAAACAATATTCATATTTAATCATAAGAGTAGTACGCATTGTTTACAACCACTCGTTAGTATATTATATAGACAATATACAATTTATTTTTTTCATGTACACAAGCAACTGATTAAATCACAAAAACAATAGTTTATGTAATTTTTTCATAAATAATCATAAATAATAGAATTTACAAAGCAAAATTGATCCAATGAGAAAATAATTTAGTGTGTCCTTCATGCTAAGAGGATACAATTTTAGGTTATATCTACTTTGATACATGAAGAATTTATAATAGGACAGAAATATGGTCAGACACATTATTAATCTTAATACAATATATATGAAAATATTTTCTGTAAAAGGGAAAACACTGGCATTCATTGTAACACTTGAATTGATATCAGTATGTTTACATGTCTAAATCTTTGTAATTTCAATCTATATGTAATATACAAGCAATATAATGATGCATACATGTACAACGGCATTACAGGAGATATTGGGTTTATTTACATTAAGTCCAGAAAATAAATAACGAAACCCTTGCTGGACAATACCATTGGTCCGTAACAACTTTTTTTTCAAGAATATGGGGTTAAGTTAATATCTTCCATAACCAGCTTATGTTGACAAAATATCACAGATATTTGCAATTTATTGTTTCTTTTCAAATTGAATACCCGAAATGTTTTTATCATAAAAATGATGCTTACAATTTACAATCACATATGCAGTTAGTATGAAAAATGATTCATTAATCAACAACTATTGTTGACATTAACTTATAATCATACATACAAAAAAAAAGTATAATACTGTTTAGAATGTTTTAATCAAACAGCTAGCTGATATTTCAACAATATTATTTATAGCACCATCAAAATACAAAGGAATGATTAAAAAATAAGTATAGTAAATGAGCTGTACAAGATTTGTCTTCATTCATATATTACGGGAAAATGTTGATGCGATATTTCATTGAAATATATACAGCATGTCGCCTTCACAAGACGAGTATTAATATGTACATATCAGATAAAATATACGTAAAAATACCAACATAGTAAAAAATCATAAAATAAAAATAATATTTATAAACTAACCTATATGTATGTAAATAATATTCCTATGTAATCATATGAGCAACATGCCTTATTTATAACCGTTAGTTAGTGTAGGATGTAGACAAAACACACATTTGTTATTGTTTTTTATACACAAACATTTTTTAATCCATAACGATAAAATACCCGTGAAGTTTAAAAGTCAAATGTTGTTGATGAAATATAATTGTATATTAAAAAGCATGATTTATCCAGAGAAAAGTAAATTACATGACTTCGTGGTTAAAGATTACTTATTTTAGCGTCAACTATGATACATATCGAATATCGCATGACATAAATGTGGTTAGATAGATAGCACGAGTGAAAAACATCGAAATATTCTGTCATTTGAGTGAAATATTCGATATATTAAACGGTAAACCATTCAGTTTTCTTTTTATTGCATTTTTATGCTAATAAACAAAATAAAAAGCATCGAAAAATAAACAGTGTCAAAATGTGAGGGAATCAGTAACATTATTCATGACGTCATATCTTTGTGACGTTACTCCACGTCAACTTGACGACACCAAGGACTGATCAACGTGATTTGAGCGTTTTCTGCTGTTATCAGAGAATCTGTGCATGAATAGCTAACGTCAAGTGAGTATTTTGTCGAAACCTAGTCTGGATATTTCAGAAAATACAGCAAAATGACCAATTTATCTATCTTCACTTCGTTTGGAAAAATCGGCAAGTTTCAATGAGGTGAATATAAAGAAGGTTCGCTCTGATTGGCCAAAAACGAAAAACTTATATTTTCACAGCAAAATCATCTGATATTTTCACTGCTCATTGCTGCAGTGAAAATATAAGTTTTATTAGTTTAATAAATTTCGATATTTCACTGGCAAAAATGCAATAAAAAGCATTATATACAAATGTTCACATCTTTATGATGTAAGTAAAATATACAGTTCACTTTGTAGGGAGATATTTGGTTGGTTATCTGAATGTACGCGATATATGACAAGTCCAATGTACATGAATTGGATAAAACAAATTTGAGTAAAACTTCTTTATTTAGTTCAAATAATGAAAAAAATAGCATTTGCACTTAATATGATTCAAATAGTCATATTGTTATAAACATAATAGTATCTTAATAAATTAGAACCAACAACCGATATTCATTATTTCTACTTGAATTAGTAGCAGTATGTACACATGTTAAAGTTCACCTTGCATATACATGTATGTACAAATAATACAATGATGATTTTAGGATATATCGGTCTATTTACATTAATATACTGCAAAATTCAATCTCAATTAATAAAACAGATATCTGAATTATCTTTCTATATTCAAAATAATCATTATTTTCATCTTAATAAGCATATTGTAACTCACTGGCTTATCAACTTTAAAAACTTTTAAATATATTGAGAAAAACAAACAAAAATGATCCAATGGAGATAAACAATGAAAAAAACATCCTGGTGTGCATATAAGTGGGTAAAAAAGGGATATTTCTATATACAATATGACTAAAACCGTCATTTTATGTCCTTGTGATGTACAATGCACACTACCAACTCCTAAACACCAGTATTGAGATTCTCTATACACAGATTTACTGAATCATCCAATCGTGTCATGTAATGTATAACTACCAACTCTTAAACACTGGTATCGAGGGGATTGTTTCTATACACAAGTTTTCTGAATCGTCCTATTGTTTTATTGTTATGTACATTACCAACTCCTAAACACGGGGGATGATTATACACAGGTTTACTAAAATTGTCCCTTTGTGTCCTTGTAATGTACATTATCAACACCTTAACACCGGTATAGGGGATTCTCTATATATAGGTTTACTGAGAATCGTATGATTGTGTCATCCTCCCTTAAGCGAGATTCGATATTTACGTACTTTGTTTATGATACGTATATTTCTCGAATTTAAAGGAGTTTTCCTTCATCAAAAAGATATGATAGCCGTTCTTCTAACAGTGGAATATACTCTAGACTGTACTTCCCACTTCGACTAAGTTTGTTTAACAATGATGGCATTTCTCTGATCAAGTAAAGACACATTTCTCTTTTCCTCTTCACACATGCTTTGTGAAGAACTGTTTTACCGTTATTATTGATCAGCGTTTCCAGGAACGATATCCTTTCTGATTCGGTTTTATCCTTTAAAAGTAATCCACTGACTGTTTTAAAACAATCTACATTACCTGATTTAGCCACCAAATGGAGAGAGTGACTACCATATCGATTTTTCTTCGATAACAACGACGGGTATTCACTAATAAGGTACACACACATTTCTGTGTGTCCCTTCACACAAGCGTGATGTAAAACAGTGTGGCCGTAGTCATCTGCTAAAGATTCCATGACCCCCGTGCTTTCCCCCTTCGTCTTCGCCCACAGAGCTAATTGGGTGACTAACTTAAAACAATTTACATCCCCTGACGCTGCTGTTAAATGGAGACAGTGACTAC
This sequence comes from Pecten maximus, assembly GCF_902652985.1. NCBI lineage: Eukaryota > Metazoa > Mollusca > Bivalvia > Pectinida > Pectinidae > Pecten > Pecten maximus. Next base: position 43,002,071 of record NC_047018.1, read on the forward strand.
CCAAAGGCCCCTTTTGGTGTAATAATGACTGGAATTCTTTAGTCAGGTACAGACACATATCAATATTCCCTGTTACACAAGCTTGATGTAAAACTGATTTGCCGTCATTACTCGTTAGGGTCTTCATTAGCTCTCCATGCTCAGCCTTGGCTTTCTCTTTTAGGGCTAAAACAACAACTGATTGGAAACATTCTACCTTGCCGGATTGTGCAATTGAATGGAGAGAGTGACGACCATATCGGTCTTTTTGATTGAATAATTCAGGATATTCTCTGATCAAGTACTTACACATATCTGTTTGTCCAGTTTCACATGCGTGATGTAAAACTGTAGAAGCGTTTACGTCCACAAGTGTCGCCATGAATTGCTCACTTTCTGTTTTTGATTTATCTTTTAGAGCTAGGAGGGCTATTGATCGGAAACATTCTACCTTTCCAAATCGGGCGATAATATGGAGTGAGTGATGACCACATCGGACGTTTTGATTTAACAATTCAGGATATGTTTTGATCAAGTACAAGCACATATCTGTTTGTCCAGATGCAGATGCCTGATGTAAAACTGTAGAAGCGTTTACGTCCACAAGTGTTGTCATGAAATGCTCCCTTTCTGTTTTTGATTTATCTTTAAGAGCTAAGGAAACTATTGATCGAAAGCATTCTATCTTGCCGGATTGTGCAATCAAATGGAGAGAGTGACGACCACATCGGTCGTTTTGATTAAACAATTCAGGATATTCTCTGATCAAGTACAAGCACATATCTGTTTGTCCAGTTGCACATGCGTGATGTAAAACTGTAGAAGCGTTTACGTCCACAAGTGTCGTCATGAAATGCTCACTTTCTGTTTTTGATTGATCTTTAAGAGCTAAGGGAACTATTGATCGAAAGCATTCTATCTTTCCGGATTGTGCAATCAAATGGAGAGAGTGACGACCACATCTGTCGTTTTGATTGAACAATTCAGGATATTCTCTGATCAAGTACAAGCACATATCTGTTTGTCCAGTTGCACATGCGTGATGTAAAACTGTAGAAGCGTTTACGTCCACAAGTGTCGTCATGAAATGCTCACTTTCTGTTTTTGATTTATCTTTAAGAGCTAAGGAAACTATTGATCGAAAGCATTCTATCTTGCCGGATTGTGCAATCAAATGGAGAGAGTGACGACCACATCGGTCGTTTTGAATAAAAACAATTCAGGATATTCTCTGATCATGTACAAGCACATATCTGTTTGTCCAGTTGCACATGCGTGATGTAAAACTGTAGAAGCGTTTACGTCCACAAGTGTCGTCATGAAATGCTCACTTTCTGTTTTTGATTGATCTTTAAGAGCTAAGGGAACTATTGATCGAAAGCATTCTATCTTTCTGGATTGTGCAATCAAATGGAGAGAGTGACGACCACATCGGTCGTTTTGATTAAACAATTCAGGATATTCTCTGATCAAGTACAAGCACATATCTGTTTGTCCAGTTGCACATGCGTGATGTAAAACTGTAGAAGCGTTTACGTCCACAAGTGTCGTCATGAAATGCTCACTTTCTGTTTTTGATTTATCTTTAAGAGCTAAGGGAACTATTGATCGGAAACATTCTATCTTGCCGGATTGTGCAATCAAATGGAGAAAGTGACGACCAAATCGGTCGTTTTGATTAAACAATTCAGGATATTCTCTGATCAAATACAAGCACATATCTGTTTGTCCAGTTGCACAAGCGTGATGTAAAACTGTAGCAGCGTTTACGTTCACAAGTATCGTCATTAAATGCTCACTTTCTGTTTTTGATTTATCTTTAAGAGCTAAGGGAACTATTGATCGAAAGCATTCTATCTTTCCGGATTGTGCAATCAAATGGAGAGAGTGACGACCACATCGGTCGTTTTGATTAAACAATTCAGGATATTCTCTGATCAAGTACAAGCACATATCTGTTTGTCCAGTTGCACATGCGTGATGTAAAACTGTAGAAGCGTTTACGTCCACAAGTGTCGTCATGAAATGCTCACTTTCTGTTTTTGATTGATCTTTAAGAGCTAAGGGAACTATTGATCGGAAACATTCTACCTTGCCGGATTGTGCAATCAAATGGAGAGAGTGACGACCATATCGGTCGTTTTGATTAAACAACTCAGGATATTCTCTGATCAAGTACAAGCACATATCTGTTTGTCCAGTTGCACATGCGTGATGTAAAACTGTAGAAGCGTTTACGTCCACAAGTGTCGTCATGAAATGCTCACTTTCTGTTTTTGATTTATCTTTAAGAGCTAAGGGAACTATTGATCGGAAACATTCTACCTTGCCGGATTGTGCAATCAAATGGAGAAAGTGACGACCATATCGGTCGTTTTGATTAAACAACTCAGGATATTCTCTGATCAAGTACAAGCACATATCTGTTTTCCCTCCAAAACACGCGTGATGTAAAACTGTTCCTCCATATTTATCCAAAAGTGTCTTCATAAATATCTGACTTGCTGTTTTTGATGTATCTTTCAGAACAAAGGAAACTATAGTCCGGAAGCATTGTACATTTCCGGATAGTGCAATCATATGGACGCAATGAACACCAGAGTTGTGTACTTGAGAAAGCAATTCAGGATATTCTCTCATCAAGTACAAGCACATATATGTTTGTCCTTTTAAGCATGCCATGTGTAAAACGGACAATTCGTTTCTGTTTAACACATTTTCCATATACAGCCCACTTTCTCTTCTGTTTTTATCTGTCAGAACTAGTTCAGCTATTGATTCAAAACATTTCACTCTACCATATTGTGCAAGTATGTGCAAGCAATGATTACCATATCGGTCTGTTTGAGACAACAGCACGTTGTACTCTCTTATTAAGAGCAAACACATTTCGGTTTGACCTGAAGAACACGCGAAATGTAATACTGTTAGGCCTTTCTTGTTGACAAGTGTTTTTATGAACTGATCACATTCCATATTTGTTTCGTCCTTCAGTACTAACGCAATTAGTGATTCGAAACATGTTACATTTCCACTTGAGGCAATCAAATGGAGACAGTGATCACCGTTGTTATTTTTATATGACAGTAAAGACCGACACGCTGGTATTAGCTTGATGCATAACTCTGCAAATCCATACAAGCACGCCAAATGTAAAACTGTGTTACCATCCTCGTCAATCAGCGATTCCATCATTTTGTCCTTATAAATACTCTTTATTACGCTTTCAATGTCCTTCGCTGTTAGTATACCTAGCTTAAAATGCGAAAGAATAAGCATCAGACAATGAACACCGTTGGAATCTTTTTGTGTTAATAGAAAGGGATATTGCTTCATCAGGTATAACATCATCTGCCGATTAACATTTAGATATGCACTATGTAAAACGGTACGGCCGAGGTTATCTTTCAATGTTCTAATGCATAGATCCTTCTGTTCCTTTCCCTGACAGTCTTGCGTGACTAAATTTGCTACTAACTGAAAACATTGAATGGATGAAGATTCTGCGAAAACGTGTAACAAATGCCGGTCAGCTCCGTCCTTTTGTGACAATAAGACTGGAAATAATTTTAAAAGATATGCACATATCTCATATCGTTCATAAACGCAGGCAGTACATAATATATCAAATTTTTCCCCGTTAGTAAGTGGTGATATTGATTTAGCTAACATCCTCATACCCTCGATCTTTCCGCCACGTGCGGCACAATAACATGACTTAATATCAGGCTGTATGTTCTTGTTAAGGAGATATGCAGAACATTCAATATTTCCTTCTGCGATTGCTACGTCAAGTGCATATTTCATGTGGTTGGTTAATTGTTCTATCTTCAAATTATCAACTAGGTTGCGAAACAGATGAAATGAATTCACTTTCGCGGCATAGATCAGAAAACAACTAGGGTTTTCCTCTATAATATCTTCAATGTCAAGAGGAGTTAGCATTCCTGGCTTTAAATCCGAAGGAATTAGTAACGGCATGTTTGTTTCCCACCTAAAAAAGTAATCTTCTGACAAGTATCCGTTTGAATTGAACCACTGAAAAAATCTAGAGAGAAATGCGCGATCATTCCATAAGAAGGACATGGACGCTACCGCAAGGTAACTTGAGTGTTGCTTTGATTGAAGTTCCTTTACTATTCGTTGGTAAGCGATATCATAAATATCTTCTTCTATCTCTACTTTCATCAGAACGTCTTTGCATTTATTTGTTACTACGTAATGCAAACAACTGCTTGGACAATATTTTAGGAAACCGCTAGGTTTCTCTTCTCCATAGAGAATAGCAATAGTATCTCGTATTGAGTCATGGAAAAAGCTATATATACCGTTTACTTTACTCACAAATGAACCATGTAAAACATCAAGACCTTGCCGTATGCACCGAGGTTGTGTTGTATTGGATTCAGTATTTTGATCTGAATGAGGAAAGACATCAGAAGAGACTCTAAATACATGTGATACCCCTTCTTCGTCAAAGCATTCATTTTCAAAATCAAGTCGTTTTGTAGAGACAGGTTCTCTGGATAATAAAAGGTACAACAGCGCTGTTTGTTTCGCTACGTTAAATTTATCCTTGATAACGGTCTTAATGCTTTGTAATGGCTTTCTGAAATATCCTACTCCTTCTGAATGCAACTCTGGGGTCATTTGAAAGATACGACAACATTCAGGAAATCCTATCGGTGGTGAAGAATGAATGATTTCACTGATCTCACTTTCTGAGAATGGTTCGAAATTATGAATTTTCGATGTATAAACATTGACCAAACTTTCCCTTTCTTCTTTTATAATGAATTCAGGAGAGCTGATATCAATGACATTTTCCTCATCAAACAATGATAGCCCCCTAAACTTAGATTTGTATTCATGATATATGTCATTTCTCAATGTAATAATCAAACAGTTCGCTGATTCTTGCCCCACTACGATTGATTTGATCACGTCCGCATGCTGTTTCCACCATGTCAAATCTTTTGATACATCAGAGCTATAGCCTAACAGATCATCTAATAAAATGGCAAGTTTTGTATTTGCCGAAATAACCTTATCCCAGCTCTGAAGGCTTGGAAGACGTAGTGGTTTCTTCCTTTGTTTTTCTTCACGAGAATGAAGCCAGTCTAACAGTTGAATGGCTAAGCGGGTCTTCCCCGCACCGGAATCTCCCCTTATAACCACAAACCTTTTCTCTTTGATTTTCTCTTTAGCAACTGCATATGCCTTCGTCGTTACAAAATCAGACGCAGTTCGTTGTTCCTGTATCCAGTTCTCTGTCTGACCTGAAAAGCAATGATTATTGGCTTAATTTGAATTAGCATCAATTAATTGAATTATATCTAATAAAAATAATGACGCTTTCCCCCATGAAAGTAACATCTAAGTAACGTGTAAACCATATATTTAAAGGGGATTCAATACATAATACCGGACGGCATATAACTACTTCATTTAGGTTTGAGCAAATAATGGAATCACGATACAAATTGAGGGAAAAGTCAAGGTGTTCTGACAGAGACAATTATATCTATTAGATAGAGGTTCCCTAGCAAGTGACAGTTGTTCAACATGTTTTTCTCACTTGAGTAAATTAATTTTCAAATGAAGAAGAGAAACGGGTTTTAGGTATCGAGTGTCATAAATTTGAAAATACCTAACGAAAGTTAGATAAACACTATAAATATCCGTCACTTATTTACGGACATATTTTCCCCATTATTTCTTTACCGACAAATGCACCGAGTTCAAATTCTCCCTAAATGTTTCTAAAATATTTGATTTTACAAGGTTGATTATTAGTATGACAATCCGACTATGTTTGTGTTTTTAATTATAGAACACTTATCAAATGACTCCGAGCAAATATTAAAAAATGCCACCGCTAAATATTAAGACCTATCTCTGTCAGATTTAATTATTGGTACTTTCCTGGATTCGGTAGCTATGCTAAACGTTTATCCTAAGATTTGTTTATTCAAGACACCACCCATTTCAACAAATATGTGCATGTCAAACAATGTGTGCATGTCACATCTGTAAATGTCTTTACGTGAAATCCTATCTGTTTACTAACACGAGACAAGTGTTCCAAATCGAATCATATCTTGTGTTTAGGATATAAATTCGCAGTAAGGTATTATAATCATATACTCATATGTGTTTCTTCTTCTGATGACGATATCCCTACCGAGTGACACTATTATACTAGGGAATAGTAAACTTGAGGCTTAGACCGCCTACGTTTATATCAATTAGACTGTGACCACTTCATTCTAATGACTACGATAAGATAGTGCGAATTAACTTTTTTGTCGATATCTCACTTCTGTGCGCAGTCTATATTTAAACTTCAAATTATATTTCGTACGGCTCAATCCCAAGATTAATCGACCTTTCCATGATTTCCATTCCACACATTTCACCCATTCAAACTAAAGTTAACCCTAGAAAATTCACAAAAAGTGTTCATATTGATGTTCAGAATGGCAGACGACAACAAAATGAATAAGTGAGAGTAGATAAAGTAGTACATAGCCGTCAGAATTGACCAATTTGAGTCTTTGAAAATGCTTACACACAGTGGTTTTTTTTTTTAACAAAATCGATGATACACCATAACATATATTATCACATAGCATATCAGTTGTGAAGCGGGTGTAGTTATGGGATAAATGTTGATAATTATATCGGAAACAAGTTAGATAATCAATGCGTGAATGTCTATCTCATTTTTGCTACAGTAAGTCCCAGTTTTTCTCAACAAATGATAAAATGTACATATATACGAAAATTATTTTGACATTAAGAAATTAAAAGAATTAAGATAATATTTTTTTAAATATAAAACTTCCCTAAATTGCCCCTTTTCAACACATGATTTCTGCAGAAGAAAGTTAAAAGAAAAGAGGGAACTAACTAGCAAGTTTGAATAAGGTGTTTCTAACTTTTCTATGTGACTAAATCATCATGGATTGAGAGTTCAAGTTGACATCCTTGGTTCATATTCTTTTCATTCTATTATTATTATTATGAAAATATTTGTTCATATGAAATCTTAGTAATAATTATTTCTTTGTTTCTATATTTCACATCAACATATAACTTGATAAATAGCTTTCAGTTCCAGTTCAATCCTTGTGTCAAATTAGATATATTGCTGGATTTAGGCTACACACAACAGTATCATACAATTATAATACCTTCGACATATGACCTCAAATGCTGTATAAACGTTTATCGCAATCAACTAACCAACCGGAAACAGAAAGTATGATACTTTTCATGTGGTGACCATGAAACCTCTGTGGAGTTCTATTACAGTTAAGATATTTATCATCAAACTCGACACAAAACACAATATGTATATGGAAAACACTGAACTAGATACTTACCAATTATGTTTTGTTGTTCAGTCAGATCCACGTTTTCGTTTTCTAAAATGTATATGAATATGTACAATTATTGTATTCGTTAATGACATGATTGATAGTATGCGAATTACACTGTTATGTCTAAGTGATTGGTGCAAGACACTAGTGATGCATTTATATGTAAATTAGGATAACCTCGAAATATTCAAACTGCAAAATGTCACTCAGAAATCGGTCCTTATTTTCAACGTATGATTATGATAAATTCGGGTATTGAACAACTATGAATAAAATGTGTCGAATGGAAAAGGTAAACGGAGTTCTTCATTGTCTCAATACACATGTTACAGACATTATGCAATGTGAATATGACATTTATATAAGAGATCTGGAGATTGAGAGAAAAATTCATCGTTGACAAAGGAAACGAAACCTGATGTATTTTCACTCACTTTTGATAGATGACATCATCATTTCCTCGTGTTCTTTCATCCTCTGTTGGTGTCCCGCTGATATATCACATAGAAAATCCTTCATCATTTGTCTTTGTTCCTTTATCCAACGCTGGTTATCTGTGTTCACTTCGTCATTATCATCTGAAACGACGTTTGATAATTTCAGAAACGCAAACTAGTTAACAAAAAGATAAAAATGTAGAAAGGTTACCAACATATTGCTTTACTAGTTCCTACAACACAGAATGGAAACATCATCAACAAAACTACAATAAAGTGGATTTGCATTGGTCTATAAACCTTTGATATAAAGAAAATTACTCCGCATTCTACCATGTTTGCTATGCAACTCCAGTTTTGATTGGTTTAAAACCATGTATTATTTTCCAATAATACACGCTCGTGCCAATAATACACGCTCGTGAGTCACGGCTGTTACAATTTTATATGTCTAAAATTCACCCGTTTCATAAAAGGTTACTATAGCCGAGTGGGCTAATAGGTTAGTCTCTCTATAAATTTTTATCACGACGCGAGTTCGAATCCTACGGAGGCCCTTCTTTCTTTTTTTTATTCTTTTTTTTTTTAATTTTCAAAATCAATGCCATATGATAGATGCTTTTGATCGTAGTACTGTATTGCCTGTATATTTCATCAACAAATAATGCAATACTCAAGAAATAAATTACAAGGTTTTCTCGGGGTTTCTTTGCTGTTTTTCTATTAGAAAGAGGTCGATCTCAGAACTAAACAGTACATGGTAGAATAGAAATAATCAACTTTGACTCGTGTATTGTTGCAGGATATACAACTCGGACTCGGATATTTTGCAATTTTAATTAATAACTCAGGCCTGCGGCCTTCGTTATTAATTTAATTGCAAAATATCCTCGTCCTCGTTGTATATCCTGCAACAATACACGAATCATCGTTAATTATTTCTTAAATAGTACAAGACAAAAAGAAAATAGACATTACTCTATCTTCAATACATAAGGAAACAGGGTATAACGATACTTATCACGTAGTTCGGTTCATTGTTCTCTTTATCCGAATAAAATTCCAAACAATCAGTTCTAATAAGGAAGCAGTATGTGAAGTTTATGTTTGATGGGTCAACTATGAGTTCAAATTACAAAAGCTTTATATAGAGGAAGAAGAAAAATTGGATTTAAATTAAGAAGTCCGGTAGTGGCTACTTACTGACATTGTATATGAATGTGGTGTTATTACCGATCACATTTGGACCGGCGCCTTTTGAAGTGAAATGGAGATTCGACTGATTCTGCAACTGGATGAGTTCATTGTGAGGCCGCAATACAGCACCTGTAGGAACCAAACCATTGGGAGATACATTGTTAACGTGCTTGATAATTGACTTCAGGAATGGTTTTCCTAGTAATATTATGTATGTATATCATATATTAATTATTTATTTATAGTATGTCCGCGATAATTTACTAAAATCACGACAGAAAAGGTTACTGACAAGTGAATATATGATATCTGTCTTCATCTACAGCTGTCTGCTTAGGTTTAAACACATGAAAAGACGTGCACAGCTTAGGCCAATTCTTACCTTCGTCAACCTCTGAAACTGTCGTATTATCACAGACATTTTTAACCCTTGTATCCTCTGTCTGGCCATTTCTAGTATGACACGCTCCACTTTCAAATGTTTCTATGGTATTCTGTGATGATGAATTATAGCCATGTTCACATGCTGTTTTAGTATCAGATTGCACGTCTTGACTAGACGAGTCGTCACTGCGATCCGGCTTTTCCATGGTCTCGCCTTTACGGTCATATATAATTGTATAATTACTGTTGTCCTCAGTCCCGGTGGAACATGGCGCCTGACTAACTCTTGATGAACTAAGGCCAGGATCAGTTGTCGGTTTGGTAAACTGTTTCTGGTTATTACTAGGTAGATCATCACTTCGATCAGACATTTCTAAGGTAAACTGTGACCGCTCGTTCCTACAGGAATGTTCGTCGCTGTCGGATTTTACTGTGGTATGTGGTGGCCGGTCTTCTCCGATATTTGTATCCCCACCTGTGGAAAGAACTCAATTCTTTAAAGTGTTCCAGTATCATATTCCAAATCAGAATCATTATTCCATAACATTTGTCAGAATGAAAGAAATTAAGTCAGAAAACCTTACACATCTTATATACATATCATCAGGCTAAAGTAAAACATGTAGTTACCGCAATTATTGTAAACTTCGATGCAGATACACACACACAAAAAATAGCAATCCTTATATGTACACTAAAACGGCGTTTCATGAAACATTTCAAAAATAAATTACCTCATACACATGGTTTGACCGGCGGTGAGATTAATAAAGAAGCAAAACAGTAAATAGAATAGTTCGACAGGAAAATAAATCAAATGCTTTCCTTAAAACATTTTTCTATGTTTAGATGGTACATGCATCTGATAAATTGTATATATTCATATGATACATATGTGTATTGTACATTCATATCATGAACATAATAATAATTTCAATAGTCGAATTAAAATAAGCATTGAATATCGAGGGGTAATGTGATGATATTAAGTCAATTTATATTTATGATGTATAGATGTATGTGATTAAGCAGAAACAAATTGAATAAAAAATTTTTATCAAAACTACAAATTCTAAGATAATTCTGCAAAAGCATCGCGCAGCTAAACTAAAGATTATCAGGTAACAACTAGTAACGAGACCAGATATGCGGGTCTCTTGAGGTCGCATGTCCAGGTTGTCAGACTCGAATACTGACTTTTCGATATTCTTCTCTATCCCGAACTCATTTCAATTTAAGACTCAATGTTTACAGCAGTATTATGTTCCGGCCGATTGTATTTTAAGCTCGTTTCTACTTTTGTTACAACCAGAATTATTTCTCACTACTATCTTAAATATGGTTATTCTTTTAAATTTTTGAATGACATTTCTTATAATTCATATTTAAAGCGCTTGTGATTTTATACAATTATTTCTGTTAAACTAAGAAATCCAGTGTGGCTACTTACTGATATTAAACACGACGGTGTTTTTATTACCGATCAAATTTGGACCGGTACCTTTTGAAGTAAAATTGAGATTTGACTGATTCTGCAACTTGATGACTTCATTGTGAGGCCGCAACTCTGCACCTGTAGAAAATAAACGATTGAGATTTACTTTGTAACGTACATGTACATTATAATTTACTTCAATTTTTGTTTTCTAAGTTATGTGATTACATCCGAATGTATCGATTTTTTCGTACCATGTGTTGTAGATAATACTAAACAAACTATTTGTATATAAATGAAAAGGGAACGGTCGTGTGGCTTTTCAGGAAAATCAGGATTGGTGTAAAAGGAAAGGTTCGGTGTGTACATAGTGTTACAGTCTTTGTCACCAAACCTGAGGATCGTGCTTCTTTGGATCATGAGGTAGATCAGTAACTTATCACGCCGGAGTCTCATGTTCGATTCCTGTCGGGTCACTCGACAGGAATGCGTTTTCCCTCTTCTTTCACATAGATATCCGCGTAAGTTTTCTGAATTCACGACAAATAATTCACACTGCATCTTAATCTTTAAAGGATACTGACAAGAATACACCATATCTGTCTCCATCGACAACTGACTACACATTTTAAACATATGAAAGAAAACGTGTACAGCTTATGCGAATTCTTACCTTCTACAAATTCTGTCGTCACTGCCGTATTATCACAGACTTTTTTAACTTCTGTATCCTCTTTCGGGTCATATCTGGTGTTACACGCTCCGCTCTCATATGCTTTCAAGGTATCCTGTGGTCGATCGTCCATACAGGATTGTTCGTCGCGGTCGGATTTCACTTTGGTGCCTGATGGACGATCTTCTCCAGTTTTTGAGTCCCCATCTGCGGATAGAATTCCATTCTTTATTATGCTTTTGTATGCATGTCAAGCCAGAAGCATTGTTCTATAACATTTGTCAAAATGAAAAGAAAAAACATCAAGCCAAAAAAACAAATCCGATATACACCATCAGACTCACGTACAATATGTAGTCGTCACAATGTTGATCAACTTCGATGCAGGTACACACAAGCAGGTCTTGTATTTACATTTGGTAACCACGGCATTTCATAGCACATTTCAAACATGAATTACCTTATACACAAGGTTTAAGCAGCGTTGTGGATAATAGAAAGCCCAATTATAACTGAAGCACTAGTGCTGCTGATGGGGGTGTCAGTAGTAAATGAAAAAATTCGATGATAAAGTTTTTTTCTTCTGATAGTAAAAGCATCTAAATTTATCAAAACAGCAAATTCTAAGATAAATCTGCAAAAGCATCGCGCAGCTACACTTTATAGAACTTGCAAGTAACAGCTAGTAACGAGACCGGACGTTTGGGTCTCGGGAGGTCGTTAACTGTAATATTGAATATAAATCCACAACACCTGGGTTCATAATGCCAATATACACAATGTAGGTTGCAAAATATATTTTTCACTTTATGTCTACTATCGTTATTACCAGAGTTGATTATTATTATTTAAAAAAAAACAGATACTTATTAACATTTTAAATCATATATCTCTTATAATATATTTTTTCAAGCTGTGGTGGTATTTAGACAGGTATTGCTGTTTATATTTGTCCCTGGTATTCTTGCGGAAGCTTGTTCATCAAGCGTAAACAGTACATTAGGTTTGGTTATGTGAATATATAGGCAATGCAACGAAAGTGTAAAAAAAAAAATAGAGATCTGGTGGTCTGTGATACCGCTGATTCCATTTATTTTGAACTTGCATTGCATATTTGTTATAATATCGTAAAAAATGTAAAAATTCAAAAGCGGGCCTAAAAGGGGACATCTCTGTATGTAATATCCCTTTTGGGGCATATATCTGCGTCTTGTTTGTGATGCATCTTATTTGATAAAACTCTACGTCACGTGTACTGTATCCATAATGCCCCAATTCACTTTGGTTTTATTTTTCTTGAGTACCTTGTTTGATTTGTTCTTTCATTTGTTTAAATCTTTTAACATTGAGTAAGAGTTATAATTTTCGTACACGATTCTGAAGTTTATATAAAAGATACTTTATATCAGCCTGAATTCTTCATTGAAATGAATACATGAAAATGTATATTTTAAGAAAGATTTATCTGATACAATTTGTACATTTAAATATGTTTAAAGAGATGAGGCACCAATCGTTAAGAAATAGGACAGAGAGCGGAGTCCATACATTCCACCATACTCTTGGAGTAAGATTATATAAGTATATTCCTCAATACGATATTCTCACAAAAAGGCTAATTGAAGCTTACCTTTCCCAACTTTTGTGGATGATATAAGGGCAGATCTCGCTTTATTTTTTGAAGACCAATCGTGTCTAGATGAGCCGTAGCCATGGTCAGATGTTTTCGTATCTACTGCACGGTCCTCCCCACGTGAAGCAGTATCTGGGTCAGATGTTGATATGGTATTAGATGATCGTTCCTCCCCACGTGAACCAGTATCTGGGTCAGATGTTGATATGGTATCAGATGATCGTTCCTCCCCACGTGAACCAGTATCTGGGTCAGATGTTGCTATGGTATCAGATGATTGGTCATCCATTGTTATGGTAGGGACCACTTGATTTTTACCCTCATCATCGTCCTCCATTTTCTTAGCTACTATATCATTGTGTTATCCTGAAAAACAAATCGGATGAAATAAGGAACTTCAGGGTACAGAAATATGAATGTATGTCTTCTTCCGTATTAGTAAATATGGTGATTTTAAAAGTAGGGCACACACTCAGACTTCATGCAAACTTAACTTATTTTTTACGATTATGCATCTTTTAGAAAAGTTAAAAGTCGACCTTTTTTCTGAAATTAGCTCAAAATTCAACATGCGACTTAGTCATTAAACATAGAACGAATTTGAAAGGTCGACACACGACGTTAATCAGTTAGAATTTAAATGCTGCGCAGATCGACTTACGACACTCAGCATTTAGAATTTAAATGTTGTGCCAGCTCGACATTCGTAATTCAACATTCAGAATTTTAATGTTGAGTCCCTACGACCGCATTCAAAAGTAGTACGAGCATAAATTGTACTCCGCTAAAATATTTTTTTCTGAACGAGTCTGACTACGGTCATATGTGATGTTCTAATATATATATTAAAATATACGCTACTATTAAAGCTAAAACACACGTTCTATACCACAATGATTAAGTAATTCTCTCTGGGATAAACACCTCGATACCACTTATACAGTGTAAGAAGGCAAAAAATATTTCTAGTAAAATTAAAAAACTATTCGATAGATCTTTTACATTTCTAATAGATACCTACCCGTGTGGTATAGATGACTCACCAGTCTGGGTATATCACTCCCCTGTACAGTTAACATCCCATTAAATGTCTACATTTAATCTTATTGTTTTGAGATGTGTCCACAATTACTCTTAAATCCCCATATCCCATTAGTTATTGGTTGTATGAAACATGTTAGCTGAATAAATCCACCAACAATATGTTTCCAATGCCGTCGTGTATGTCATTACAATCTAACATGGCGGCGGTAGACGAGTCTAGCTGTCAAGGCTCTATAGACAACCGTGACGTCATCTTATTCAAAGACTAACCAGCCTTATTACACGGGTGCAGTGTGTCCAAAGATCTGTTAGATAAAGAGAATAATTGAACTATTTATAAACTTCTTACCAAAGCTGTTTAAAATACAATTCTATATAATTACAAACTACAGAGAATTGTTAGCCAGACATACATACGGCTGGCTATTGAGTGATCTAAAGGTTCGTTATGCAACAGTGCATGCAAATAAAACATACAATTGTCTAATTCTGGTTAAGCCCAAATCAAATAAGATTATCAATTGAGATTGTTCTTAGTAAGAAGATAAATGACTTGTTTTGATAGGTGTCCAAAATCAAGCATAAATTGATAGGTGAGATAATTTCTTTTATACTGCGTGATCAAAGTTGAAGTTTTGCTCTAGCTATAAAATAAGTTGACCACCCCCTCGTTTTTTATTTGATATTTATAATATGGAGAGGTGTCTGTCAGTCCTGTACTCTATTACTTATGAATGTTCTCCAAACAACCATGTTTACAAATTTAAACAAGTATGAGTTTGTCAATGATTAAACAAGTATGAGTTTGTCAATGATTCAACAAGTATGAGTTTGGTCAATAATTCAACAAGTATGAGTTTGTCAGTAATTCAACAAAAATGAGTTTGTCAATAATTCAACAAGTATGAGTTTGGTCAATAATTCAACAAGGATGAGTTTGTCAATAATCAAACAAGTATAAGTTTGTCAATTATTAAACAAGATAAATCAAAGGTTCACTAAGCAAAACTTTGACTATCAGTAAGCTAGGTTTAATGGTTCAATATGTATCTACTAATTCATAATTGGAAGTGACATACGCACAATTCTTTTTAGTGTTTCGAATTCAAGATCAGAAGAAAGAGGACACTATTTTACTGTGTTATATAATGTCAATGAAGTTAGATGTGATTTGATTTCATTTTGCTTCAGAATGTTCTTATTTACTCGTTAGTATAAAACATATATCGCATGACGAATTTCTCCAAATGTAAAACAAAATTCGATGTCAAGTAAAAGGGGGGAGGGGGGCTACTCTTCACCAAATCAGCATTAAAGGGCAATATTTAGATTTAAAATTAAAGTCAATCCGACTGTATTTCAATATCATTAATATAAAACTTTAAGAGAAAGATAATTGATACTAACATCAATCGACGCAATTCTACGTTCAGTTAAATAAATATCCATGTTCGATAAATAATATGTTTTTTTTTTTTAATTCAGTTTTTCCCAGAAACGAATTATTTTTCTTTCCACCTATGGCTCGTTTTCGGTAATACCTCCTTTGAGCCAGAATTTTAATATGAACACAAGTGAAATTAAGAGATATGCGTGCAAAAAAGATATACTGCAAATATATTGCTAGGTTTATTTTCATAACAAAAACAAAAATCGTTTGTAATAAAGGATTTCAATATGGTTTACCACGTCAATTTAAATGTCAATAAGTGCTTCTGAAGCATACAACTGGTATTTAAAAGCAAATAGGACAATAAACAAACAAAAAACGAGTTCACAGGATCAGTAACAAATCTATCATCAACACAAAGCAGTATTGTTCGAATGCCAGAGGCATAAAAAACGGAATTCAAGTTCCTTATAAGTGATGCAAGATTTCATGTGAGCTAGAGCAGACAAAATCCCAAGGAGTCCATCAAACGTTAAATGGTTATACTCGGTATTAAATCAATATGTATCTTAACTTTTATCCGGGTATATGACGCACAGAATGTAGACAATTACTTCGTATACGATCGATATTCAATATCGCCTGCTTATGGAGTAGGTGAGTGAACACTAGCTGTGAAGTCGGCTCCTCTTTCAACATACAATATACAATGTTCAACATACAATATACAATATACAATATTCAACATACGATATACAATATTCAACATACAATACACAATATTCAACATACGATTTACAACACTCAACATACGATTAACAACGCTCAACATACAATATACAATATTCAACATACGATATACAACATTCAACATACGATTTACAACATTCAACATACGATATACATCTTTCAACATATGATATATACAACATTCAACATACAATATACAATCTTCAGCATTTAGAATGTGAATGTGTGCCAACTCGATATACGTCATTAAACATTCCAATTTTTTAATGTGCATCTCTGTTTACAACATTCAATATTCATAATTTGGATCATGTGCCAGCTTTACATACGTCATTCACATTCATGATTTGAATATTACGCAGCTCGACATACGACATTTAACATTTAGACTTAGGTTATTGAGCGACAACACTGCTGTCAAAAGTAGCACGAGTATAAATTTTACCCGCTAAAATCATTTTTGGCCAATTCTGACAACGGTCACATGTGACTTTCTAATATGTATTAAACTATAAGATACTATTAAAACTATTGTTTCACAGAGGTTAAATAGACTTGTTTGCGGTAAACACACGAAAACTCAAGAGCAAGATTAAAGTAAGTTACAACACTATTCGATAGATACATGTATTGTAACTTTCAATTTACATCCTGAAAATTGAAGAATTTAGATACCTACCTTTGTGGTATGAATGACTCGCTAGCCTGGGTATATCAATTCCTGTTACCACCAAAGTAAATGTCTACATTAAACCCTGTTGTTTTGAGATGTGTCCATAATAACTCTGTAATCCCCGTATCTTACTTGTGAATTTCGTTGTACGAATCTGTACGTATTTGCTAATTAAATTGAGGACTTATTTCCGTTGCCATCGTGTAGGTAATAAAAATCTAACATGGCGGCGGTAGACGAATCTAAATGCCCATGGGATATAGACTGTGAGGTAATCTTATTCAAGAACATACCTGGCTGGTCACATGGGTAGATTATGTGTTCTGTCATCGATATTAAAACGGAGAGTATTGTCTGTATCGACAGGCAGACATACAAACCGCTGGTTATTTAGTGATTTAAATGCTCGGTGTGCAACAGTGCATGCAAAATTTACTGGTTGCAATAGGTGTCCGAGGTTGGAGATTTGGAGACGTACCTAGTAAGTCTAGCACTAATCTTTTTTTCATTTTTTTCATTTTTTTTTTTTCATTCTAAGCGCGATACGATCATTGTTGTCTACATAAGCATATGCTCCATGCGCTTGTTGACTAGAATCAGTAAACACATGCATTGTAGATGATTCGGATGGCGATGATGATCCGCCCATGTGTCTCGAAACCTGGGAAATGAGAAACTCTTTCTAGTTTTTCTTTCCATTGGGTTTGCATAAGTATATTTGCTTTCACAGTAACGAGACTTAATAAACCGAGTGGTTCAAAAACCTTGGACGTTTCCCGTAGCACATTACGTTTGGTGACGTTGTTGCTTGTGGATTCGAAATCATTCTCGGGTATATCAATATGTCACATTGCTACGCACTCGTGGAAACATCAAAATATTAGCCACACTCGTGAAATATATTTGGTATTAATAAAGACATTGTTAGATATTTTCTATATATTTTGGCAGACTGAGTCATAATCTAATGCAAGTCAAAATTACTTGTGCATAATGAGCAGCATGTTTCGTAGACAAAAATCATTGATACCACTTACTTGTATGTTTTCTGTAACTTATCAAGAAATTTACCAACGAAAATAATTGAATGTGCTTGTATCCCTTTTCTACGGAGGTTTGCAGCCGTTAATTAATCTTTGGAACATGTGCCAATAAATCGAATTCATTAATCGATCTGTATTCAAAAAGAGATGACTATGAACAATTCCGTGCTTGTTCTTCTTCGCCGGCAATGGCAAATTTCATAATACAAAATAAACATATTGCCATAAGTTAGAAATATAAGAAAAAAAGAGTTTTATTACATTTTTACCTGTGAAATATCGAAGAAAAGTATTCATTCCATATAAGTGATATTTTACACCAGTATATTTTTTCTGATCTGACCAATCAAAACACTACTTAAAAACGACAATGGGAAAATGAAAAGCTGACTTGGTATATTTTGAAATAAAAATGTAATAAACAGTATATCTTTAACAGTATCTTCAGTAATACCGAATATGTTTCACTCGGGAGGCTACTATGATGATATTTTCACGAGTTCTGCTAAATCATGCATGTGATTCTAAGTATAATCTTTTAAACATAATAAACCATTGCATGCCATTATAATGACGCGAACTTTTCTACGTTTACTGTGAAGATTTGCGTATAATCGAAATTGATTTCAAAACGACAGCATGCCAGACGTTTTATCCCTGGCTCAACATTCTGCACACAGGGGATGTTTCAAAAGTCTATTTTGTCAATCGGTTGGTTGTTCCTTATAACGCTTGGTATTTTTCAGGTCAAATGGTAACTTGATCAACATCAGATAGATATGGCAGATCTATCGCAGAGCTATTACTGGTGAAACCTTTTTACTCAATAAAGTAGGTCAACATTGATCAATCTAGCTATGGCGAATTTATATCGATCTTTTTTATTAATCGAAACGTTATAAGACATTCATTTTCCAAAATAACAATCCGACATGCGGATATGTAGTGTATATTATTGGTTTCATAACATTAACTCTAATTTTGTTTTTTATTGCTCGACATCGAAATTACGTAAAAAATATGTCATTAATAAATCAGTAACATGACACAAAATTATGCAATAATGGTCTGCTGTTCTGCAAAGAAAAGGTAATCAGTGTTCCCATGACAGAAATATATACAGCAGCAAAATAGTGAAGGAGATTCGATATTTCCGGAGGATTTGATTTAGTACCTGGTAATTTGTAGGGTAACTAAAAACTTGATTAGCATCAGAAAAATATGTAGCATATCTTTTTTTATCACCGTAGTAGAATAAAATGATCAGGCATTTTCTGATATGCAGATATCATTTTAAGTATAAAGTTAGGATAATCCAGTGGAATTTCTGACGTCCTGAATGTCATGAATACCATCAATGAAATAGAAGACGATAATTAGATAAATAGATCTGTCTACAGCTATCACATTTAAAGCCACACATACCTGTATTCCATTGATCAAGATAATATCTGCATATTGTCTCTATGGAAACAAATCCTATCTCAGAAGAACTTAACAACCAACTGTACCGTTCATGTACCTTATATCAGCTTGTATTCCACAATGTTTGTAAAGTATCTGCCAACAAGATCAACAACACAACTGATTTTTTTTTAATTTATATGATCTAATCTTTTGATCGATCAGTACAATCAATGATCCCTTTCTTTGGTAAACAGCCCACGGTGGTGATATGCTTTCTGACTTACAACTATCAACAAGTTTATACACTAGTAAGACCGACAGATGTTTCATTGCTACTGTGTATTGTTGAATAGCTTTCTAACTGGACACCACTGTCCGAACTTCCTTTTCACCTGTCACACATACATGTACAGTGACCAGTGGGGAAATACAGCAAACATTTGACCAAGGAAAGTTGACAAGTCATCTCTTGGCTAACATTGCCGAAAGTATTGTCATCTTAAGAGAATCAAATACAAATGTTTCTAATATTTTTTTTTCATTTTGAAATTAATCTCATAATATTTTTGTGTAGGGATTTAAAAGGTCTACATAAGTCTATGAAAAGGTCAATCTTTTTGTATTCAAGGTCTTAATTAATAATTGCTTCTCAAAAGATTATTAATGGTTATAAGTAAACAATACACAGTAAACAATATATTTCAGGCATACAACTGAATAAGTGTTTACCCAAATCACAGTCAGTCAATTTTACTGTTTTGTCAATTTTACTGTTTTGTCAATTTTACTGTTTTGTCAATTTCTCTATTTTGTCAATTTTACTCATTTGCCAACCCTTAATTCCATTTGCCTTATTCAAACAGTTTCCAGACTGGTCAGATATGCATCAAATTCTGCAAGATGAAGAACGATCCAAAGATCTTATAGATAAGGACCTGTTATACATGTATTTCTAAATTTAGGGTCTGTTCTTCTTCTGAAGATAATCTAATGAAATACTGTAAGTAAGAAATGATCATTTTTATTTTCAGGATTATGGCACAGTTAGGGCAGAAATCATTCGTCAACAGATACATCACAGGAAGAAGCGGGTGAGTTTTGATACATTTTAGGAAGGCTTTGTCAAAAGTTTGGATGCTATTTTGACAATAAAATCTCTGTGATTGTAGAAATTATATTTACATTAAGATTGATTTTTAGAATTTTCCTGTCAATGATAAACTTAATGCTACAACATAATGGAGAGATCACCATATTTTATAGAAAGTACATCTATTCATTTTTTAGGGTTCAAAGGTCAAGGTTACATTCAATATTTATAGAAAAACAGCAACAGCATGCACTTTAAAAATTTCCCACCATACGCCTATAACACCCAGTGCCTCCGGCTATAACACCCAGTGGATGTAGGAATACAGGCAGTTGTTTCATGTAAAGAAACAATATGGCGGCCAACAACGAGGTATCGCTTGATGGAGATCTACACAAACATTATTTTGTATTTGATTAAAATTGCGTTAAAATGTTTTGATTGTTTCTTAGTTGAAATCCACAATACTAAAAAATGCTTTTTCATGTCGTATCAATAAGTAACCCAAAATGCCATTCTGTCGTCTGCTAGACTGGACCCGGTAATTCAGTATGAAAGTGAAAGTTGTTTAAAACAGCTTGTTCCTCGCGTTCCACAGATTGTCGATTCAACTAATGCCTTTTCTCATATTACAGACAATCGACAAATAGCATTCCGAGCATTGTCTCTATTTCTAATCAGGTGACACTTCAAAATACCCCAAGTCTATTTCACGAGTTCCACTCTCGATTCGTTCGTGTTCAATTTCCAAAGCTAAACATGGCGGCCGACCGCATCACTTAATTATGCTTTGCGCGAATATGACGTCACGCGATTTCGCAGATTACAGTTTATCAATTTTAAAGTGTATTTCGTATACGTTTAACGTCGAATATACGAAATTAAACGTTGAAAGAAATAAAAATGTCGGTAATCATATTCCTCTTCAACGCAGATTTCCTAACGGGTTCCCATGGCATTTGCCTACCATACATTTTGTACATCTTGCTGTCATATCGACTATAACAACATTAAAACCACTGTTCATTTCTGAAATGAATTTAATTTCTTCCTATTTCGCCTTCTGCTCTTGTGAGCAGGTATTGACTGTTACGTGATTTGTTTGTGAGGGTGACGTCATGAATTTGTAAGAAAGCGATGTTATTTTTTCACTCTAACTGATGACGTGACTGTTAGACCGGCCTACAAGAGCAGATAATTCTGCATTACGAGAAGACGGAATGTAGGAATTTAAATGGTTATATTAAGAATGGACAACTTTTAAAACTTTCATATCATTTCGCTTGATATAAGCATGGTAAATCTAGCAGACATCAAAAACATTTCTGAAGTTTTTCCTACATTCAGATAAATAAACTATTTCCAGCAAGCCACGGACATGCACGACAATACATGTCAGTATTTTAATGTGTAAAGAATGATCGCCAGCTAGCGATATGCTGACAAATTACTCGCTATAGTGCACAGGCGCAACCCCATGAAGATTGGTTTGATCAACAGTAAAAAAAATCATACAACCTGTTTCGGCATCACTATTGTGATTTAAATACACAAATTTCTTACGAAAAGAAGAAAAAACTCCAAAAAGTTTGAAAACAAGTGTCAAACTTGATATGGTTACAAAG